>NC_056727.1:1015882867-1016182867 GCF_019279795.1 Protopterus annectens
TTTTTGTGTTGTCTAGGACTATAATACACATCTATTTTTATCAAAAAGCAATGCTACTTGTATAAGTGCAGACATCAAATGTCTCCTTGTAAAATTGCTACTATAAAGACTATAGGGTTAAAATTACAATACAAACAAATAATCCAAAATCAACAAAACAATTTTTCAGTTGTATAGACATGTAATATATATGCATATCATCCTTCGTTAGATTTAATGTTTTTCTGAAGTCTTTTGCAAACTGAATACTGAATTTGAAATGTTTCTGTTTGTTTTCCTCATCTGTTTTGATTAATTTATCATTTGTAAAATGCTTTTAATATGGGATTATTTTGTGAACTGACAATCAGTCACCTGACTTCATTTAAATGGTTCTGAAGTTTAGTGTTTATGTAAAGGAGTGCACCTGAACAAATCAGCCTCTTTCTTGACCATAGACTGACAGCTATGGTTATGGGTAATATTCTATTCACCTTGACAAGAGTCTTGTTACTAGGCACAATATGTCTGTAAACTGTTTCCTTAGAATGGATGTGATCTAAGCACTTATTTTTGTCTGTCCTTTTTAATTTTTTTTCACAGTCTTCTACAAAATCAGTTAGTTTTACATGTATACTAGTCATTTTATTTTTAAAATGCCAGTACTCCATTGCTCCAATTGGTCCCAGCTATGTGCTGTTAAGAAAGAAGTCTGGTTGCAATGAACACATTGTTAATGATTTGAGATCTTAGTGAACTTCATCCTATAGTCCCAGGTTTGATTCTGCCACTCCTCTCTTGTGCATAGGATGAATGAGCAGGCTTCTCCGCACATGCTGAAGATGAAATTACTTGAGCGTCAACAGCCTGCAGAAAGAAAACAAACTGCATAAGACTAGATACCTTTTACCATAGGAAATCATTGCTGGTCAGTTTCTAGTTGTCCACAGGCAATGCTTCACTTTTTAGGGAGACTCCTTCCTTCATGAATTTGGTGAGACCATGAAATTAGTGTATATATATATATATATATATATATATATATATATATATATATATATATATATATATATATATGCATACATACAAGGTTGGGGGGGGGGTTTGACTCCCACATAAGGGGGATTATGGGAAGCAATAACAAGAAATGGGAGTTTTTTTTGCCCTTTTGTTTTTGGTGCATTTTTTTCATTCTATAGAAATGTTGCCTTTCAAGAAGTTGGCATTTGTAAACACAAAGTGCTGCTGGAGCACCCCTGAAAAGAAGCATTTCTGCTTAGTGAGCTTACTTAAATAGTAATTATAATAATTTCAAAAATGATGTGTGTAAACAGTTCTTGTACTTAGGACTGGGAATTTAATGAGTGTGAACAGATCATTGCACAAGGAGTTAGGTTGTATTGCAGGACGGCAAAATGGACTCAGGTGTTACTATATGGACTGCATCTATTACTTAATTCAACTTCGATAACCAGGAAAATGTTGCTACCTCAAAGTTTCTTTTATAGACAACCTATATTGAGCTATTTCACAGTGAACAGTACAGTTTAAAATATGCAAGCAAATAACATTTATTCATAAAAGACACTGGAGCATGCTACTGCCTGGTCAATATTATGAATACAAAGTAATTACAATTCAGCACTTTATGACACTGTATAGAAGGGTCAACTGTCATCACAGAAGTCTAGAAATATGCCTAACTAGTTGATTGATTGACTGAGTACTTTTTGTCTTACTAAGGAAAGATGTACATAAAACAGAATGCAATGAATTTAGTTTGATGTGCTGGAGAATATGCACTATATCTTTACCGACATGTTCATTTAAAATGTATTTAAGAATGTCATGGGGACAAAGGTTCTGTCATTGGTGCAGTATGTTCTAGAGCCGAGATGCTTGCAGTATTGCCATCTGCAAGCTTTACTAGTTGCTCTTTGCAGTATCCCAAGTTGAAGTATTAGGAATTATCCAAATGCTCTGAGTTCACTAAGTGGTGGAGAATATATAAAAATGTTGTTGTCTGCCTAAAGTTAATGAGTTAGGATAAGACTTGCAGCCTGATATAAACATTATGCTAAGCCATTTGCAACTGGGTGATTGGCCAGACATAACAAATGAGGATGGCAATAATGATAACATCTTAAAATTGAGCTGTCAACTTTACAAATGTGATAGGATGCAGGCCTTTTATTATAAATTCTTAACTTTAAAGAAATAACAGCAACATTGTACTGATGTAGTTTGCTATTGTCTTCCACTGAGGATGCTGCGCATAGAAATTTGCTGGTTGTTGGCTTTACATGATGACCATATTCATTATAGCTCGTATTTTGATCAAGTATTATTCAAAAGTATTTATAACAATGGACTTGTTTGTTATTGCTGTGAATATAATTTAGATTTTTTTTCTTTATTGCTGGTGAGAGAATAGGGCTATTGTTATTATGATCCCCCCAAACACACGCACACACTCACCCTATGCAGCCTGTGGTCATTGCCCCAGATTTCCTGCCCACCAAAGTCCCAGATCTCAGCTTATCAACCCCTGGTAGAACTAACATTAACTCTTTCCAAGGTGATCCTCCCAGCTCCTCTAGATGTTGATGTTATAATACTCATCATTGCCCGAGGGAGTGATGGATCCCAAGGGGAGTTGCATGAATGTTGTTGAGATTCATTATTCATACAGTGCTGGGTCATAGCCCCAAACTGTAGGAAGGGCTAGTTTAATGGCATCAGGACATTATCACATGCCCCTGTTTTTTTTTCAGAGATGAATTTTGAGGCTCCTGTTCACCACCAGACGTCAACTAATCATTGATTTCTCCACACCCTCCCCCTAAGCCTAAGGTAGAACAGCTGGTCATTGGTCACTTCATTCTACCCACACTAGCCATCGCTACTAACAGCCTCAGTCCATTACTGAACTCTGATTGCCAGCAGACTAATGAAGCCCTGACTAAATGCCAGCAGGTGGGCTACTGAGATTGTGGTATTGAAATCTGCATGTAGTCATTATTTCAGCATGCCACTGTTTGGTTTATACCTGTCAAACGTTGTTGTTAGAAATTAATAATGCAGCATTCTCATCCTACTGTCAGCTCACTCATTGCTCCCATTGTTAAAACTGACATATACTGACATTAAGAGGGGCCATTACCAAGCCATGGGGTACATGGAACGATAAGACATCTATAGCTGGTGTATAAATCAGGCATAAGATGTGAGTTCAACAATGATGCTCATATCTTAAACCTGTAAAGAATTTGAATTAAAACACAATTTATGTCTTTGCATTTTAAGATGCCAGTAGCTATATAGCCATAAAACTGACTCACCTCTAATGCTAGTGTCATCTAGTCTATATAGCAGAACTGAGTTACGACATACACAAAAAAAAAAAAAAATCCTAAGGATAAAGTATCAATAGATAATCTTCTATTGTATCTACTATTTGTTCTTCTTACAGATCATTTGGAGAGTTTTATTATGAGAACTCGGAAGCATACAAAATAATTGTTAAGGTCAACAAGTGACATTTATGAACTGCTGTGGTGAACAACACAGAGGTGAGCAGCTCAGAAATTCAACAGAGAACCGAAGGTACTATAATTGTTTAAATCAGACAGGGAGTGGGGAGGGGCTAACCAAATCAATGGGCATGTGACTCTTTATATGACACTAGTAGTGATCGGATGCTTGACAGGATGACATCCTGTTCAACTATTACATATATATTATTTTATTTGTACATCCAGATTTGATTGGGATGCCATCAGCTGCCATCACTATATATATGTATATAGTAAGAGAGGGCTTAGACAATGGGCATCCCTCTCTCTCTCTCTCTCTATAGATATATATATATATATAGATATAGATATTGAGAAGTGGTGCCAAGAACAAAATAAAGTTGGATTACTTACACTTTCAGAACCATCTAGGCATGAAAGGGTTAAGGCTAATTTCAATGAACAGTGGAATGGGATGGTTCATAGGTTCATAGATTAGTTATTGGAGATGTTATAACAGGCAAACATAAGAATTCCTGGGCCTCTAGTAGGGCAGATTAGAACAAGAGGAGTAGTAACCTAGTTCTGTGAAACCTCATGAACTGTATGCGCTAAAAGCTGAGAAGTCTTCCCTTCTGGATCTGTTGTGGTGGGACCTGGGGTTAAGTGTCTGTCAGGTGATATTTTCCAGGAACCTGTTGTTTCTGATTGAGAACTGCATCTATAGAAAAGCGGAGGAAGTTGCACTTGGATCAGTGCGTGCTCCTACACAGGTACATGTAAGTGACTTTGATCTACATGAATACGGTAAAAGCTGAAAACTCTGTTATATTCTTAATAACCAATGTTAAAAGAACTATACAGTTTATGAACACTATGTTACTATATTTCTGTCTCTTTCCAGCTGTTAGTTGGGTATAGACCATGAGAAAAAGACTGTCCCCAGGATTAAATAAGCCATTTTTTTCCATGCAGGAATAGTGCAACAGTTCATGCACGGAATATGGCTGCCGAGCGATCCAATAAACAAGGATGGGGGCATGCATGAGCCTGCCAGGACTATTCTGGCACAGACACCACTGAATAATGCTAATTACCTCATTTTCTGGTGAAAACCATTCAAATGAGGTGAATTAGTGATTCAGTAAGCAGGCAGGCATCTTTGCCAGAACAGTGTGAGATGCAGAAATGTATTCGGTTATTAAAAGAGTACATTTCTGCAAAAATCAAAATGGAGGCATGACAGCTCAAAGTAAAGCATGTCTTATAACCATTAGGCATGCCAATGGCCAAAAATATGGCCATTGGCATGGAAAAGTGTTGCAAAATTATAAAAATCAAAGTTTGTTTTTTTTGTCCGATTTCGGCCGTTTGAGCATAGTGCAGCAGCGCACAAACGGGATCGTGCCGAAAATAAAAAAAATGTGAAAAGACAATTTTAAGTGAAATCTACATTTTGCCATTATAGTGTATGGCATGCAGAATCAAAACAATAACAGGTAACACTGGTTGCAAAGGAGGAAGGCTTTGGTGTAGTGGTTTAACTAGGGACTAAGGCAGTGGGGTATGCAAATGAGCACATTTTACTTAATCACTAAATGGGAGACCATTCTTAGGCTGCACCTAACCATGTAGGAGCTATAAGGTAATAATGTAAGCAGGAGAAGCAGCTTATATGAAAAGGGGGTGTGTCATGCTTGTTGTAAGCATATTGGAGCTCTACTGCTCCCATCCGAGCTTAGCTAAGTACAGCTAAGCAAGCGGGTGTGTCTGAGGCTGTATTGACTTATTCCATGAAATGAAGGGCCATTTCTCCTTCAAACAGTTTATTTTAGCTAAACGGGTTTGCGCGGCATGCACCCGGTAAATAGCAGAACTGTTTAAATTTGGGCACTGAGTTTGTGCGGCGCTCCTCGGGGCTTAAAAGGGGCAGAAATGGGAAGAGGATAAAAAGGGAAATAGCAAAATAAAAGCAATCAAGTGCAAACAAAATATCAAGCAGGTAGACTGTATCATAGCCAGCCAATCATACAGGCAACATCTGCAGCACAACAGTATAAACTGTGCAAACAACTTTCAGTCTGGATTTTCCCACAAACTCTGCACTATTGGTGTACATACTCGGGGGAATTTTTACCGACAAAATGCTAGGGGTTGCTGTTGCTTTGATACATCAGTATGTATCGGAGGCTGAGGGTGGTGAGGAGGATAATGCTCACAACTGCCCCAGACTGAGGAGGACGAGAACAGTGTTCAGACCCAGAGTAACCTACCAGGGGCTACAGGATCTGGAGATTGTAAAGTGCTACAGGGTGGACAGGGACATACTTCAGCAACTCTGCAAGCTGTGCCAGCCTCACCTCAGACCCAGAGCCAACAGAGGGGATCCCATCCCAGTGGATACCAAGGTATGTGTAGCCTTACGAATATTAGCTACAGGTACTTTCCAAAGACCTACTGGGGACATCATGGAGGTCTCACAGGCATTTGCATCCAGGGTACTCCACCAGTTCCTGGATGCCTTGCTACCACATGCTGGTGAGAACATTTACTTCCCCAGCACCCGTGAGTTAAAGACCAGCAATATGCTCCTCTTCCACCAAGTAGCAGACTACCTGGTGGTACTGGGTGCCATAGACTGCATGCACATCCACATCAAAACACCACCATGTGAACAGGATAGGGTCTACTTAAACCACAAGGGCTTTCAATCCATCAACTTCCAGGTCATGTGCAATCCACAGGGCATTAGCATTAATGTGAGTGCTGGCAGCCCTGGAAGCTATCATGATTTCTACATCTGACATTCCTCACAGCTGTACCAAAGATTTGTAAGGGTAGACATCCAGTATGGCCATCTGGTGGGGGATGTTGGCTATGCACTGGAGCCGTGGATGATGACTCCCATCAGAAATGCACACAAACCCACTCAAGAATGCCATAATGAGGCACACGCACAAACCAGGGTCATTATATAGCATGTGTTTGGGATGTGCAAGTCACGGTTCTGCTGCCTTGACATATCTGGTGGAGCCCTGCAATATTCTCCAGCCACATGTGCACACATGTTCACAGTATGTGCCATGCTACACAATATGATCCTGCAGAAACAGCTGCAGCAGGAACAGCATGGGGAAGGGCCACACAGCCCCCCACCATTGCCAAGGTCCCCACAGGCACAGAGGGACTCAGAAGAGTTACCCCCTGAGCCAGCTCCTGTAGGCAGATGGAAGTGTGCCCAGTATGCCCTGGCCTTGGCAAAGAGGCAATGCATAGCACACACTCTGACACTGTAGGGACTGGCACCCCTCTCCAACTCACATACACAGTAAAATGGATGCCACACACATCACACTACCTGTACCTTACCATGTATAGGCAGTGTACTGCGTGCATACAACATAGGCAGCCTTCAAGCACTGTCGTCACAACTGCCACAGGTACAAGATAAGTCAGTCTTCTTAACAATAAGTGAATGGATTAGTATGTTCTGGTAGCATATCTATGATATTGCTGCATGCATGCAAGGGAATGGGGTGACCTACTAGGATAGCAGCAGACAACTGATAGCTGTGTGGGACACCAGGAAATGTTTGCCCAATACTGGCCTCCCCACACAATGCAGTAGTACCCAAGATGACAAATCCCACTGCAGTATAATTGGGGGAGCCAACTAACTGGGGGGATATAGGTCACAGGCATGGATGTCAGTGTGGGGGTCCCATACTCACTCCTCAACCTCATCCCGCAAGTCATTCAAAGAAAGCCATAAAGAAATATCTGGCAAAGGCACACAAATGGTAACAATGATGAAATACCCCCCTACTGACTTACACAGTGATTGCACAACAGGTCTTGCAGTTGCAGTAAGGCTCTGAAGGGTAAGAAGCCTGAAACTCAAATGTATGCCATTACAATCTGACCTGTGGTCTTTAGTGATATGGCTCTAGTCTCCAAGACAGGGCACAATACTATGCTAAATGGAACCAAAATGTAAAGCAAATATCAGCGCAGTCTGTGCAAATGTGTACAGTTGACAGGTGTGCCCCTCACACCCATATTCCCACAGAAATGCAGTAACATGTATGTTTGCAGGGTAATAGTAGCAAAGCAAACATTGCAGGGCTGTCACAATCAATATGATAAGTTGTTGCATGTCCACAGTATGCAGGGTTCAATGAGCTATGTATATGCATGGTTTATGCTGTCAGGATGTGACCAGCACATACTCCTGGCTGTTGTGTACTATCGGCATAGGTACAGTACTGTGGTTGACAGGGACATGTTCTAAGAACTGTGGTACTGTACCTATGCCACTAATGAACAACAGCCGGGAGTATGTGTACAAGTGGCATAGGTACAGTACTGTGGTTGACAGGGCCATGTTCCAAGAACTGCAGTGCCAACTATTTTGCATGTCAGCTACACCTATGGTAAGAGTTGCACACACTGTCCTGATGTCAAAATCTGTTGCTGCTGGAAAGCTGGACAGGTCATGGACAGGGGGCCACACATATCAACAGTACACAAGTTGGAGTAACCTACACAGTGCCTACCATACCTCGCAACTGTGCAGACCTTTTGCAGAATGTCCAGAGGTTTGCATCATATCTGTGGTCTCTTCATCATGAAATAGTGGTTGTCTGGCAAATCACTGGCAAATAATGAAAGACTAAAGTCAGAAAAAAATTACAGATTGAAGTGTCTCAGACATCATATCCTATAGGAAAATGTCTTCTTAACAATAAGTGAATGGATTAGCAGGTTCTGGTAGCATATCTATGGTATTTCTGCATGCATGCAAGGGAATGGGGTGGCCTACTGGGATAGCAGCAGACAACTGACAGTTATGTGGGACATCAGGAAATGTCTGCCCAATACTGGCCTCCCCACACTATGCAGTAGTACTCAAGATGACAAATGCCACTGCAGGATATGAGGGGGAGTCAACTAACTGGGGGGTCATAGGTCACAGGCATGGATGTCAGTGTGGGGGTCCCATAATCACTCCTCAGCCTCATCCAGCAAGTCATTTGTAGAAAACCATAAAGAAATATCTGGCAAAGGCCCACAAATGGCAACAATGATGAAATACCCCCCTACAGACTTACACAGTGATAGCACAACAGATCTTCCTGTTGCAGTAAGGCTTTGAAGGGTAAGAAGTCCGAAACTCAAATGTATGCCATTACAATCTGACCTGTGGTCTTTATTGAAATGCCTCTAGTCTCCAAGACAGGGCACAATACTATGCTAAATGGAACCAAAATGTAAAGCAAATATCAGCGCAGACTGTGCAAATGTATACAGTTGACAGGTGTCACCCCCACACCCTTATTCGCATATAAATGCAATAACATGTATGCTTGCAGGGTAATAGCAGCAAAGCACACATTGCAGGGCTGTCACAATCAACATGATAACATGTTGCATGTCCACAATATGCAGGGGTCAATGAGCTATTTATATGTGTGGTTAATACTGTCAGGATGTGGCCATCCCTTACTCCTGGCTTGTGTGTAGTAGAAGCTTAGGTACAGTACTGTGGTTAACAGGGCCATATTCCAAGAACTGCAGTACTGTACCTATGTCACTAGTAAACAACAGCTGGGAGTATGTGTACTAGTGGCATAGGTACAGTACTGTGGTTGACAGGGCCATGTTCCAAGAACTGCAGTGCCAACTATTTTGCATGTCAGCTACACCTATGGTAAGAGTTGTACACACTGTCCTGATGTCAATATCTGTTGCTGCTGGAAAGCTGGACAGGTCATGGACAGGGGGCCACACATATCAACAGTACACAAGTTGTAGTAACCTACACAGTGCCTACCATACCTCGCAACTGTGCAGACCTTTTGCAGAATGTCCAGAGGTTTGCATCATATCTGTGGTCTCTTCATCATGAAATAGTGGTTGTCTGGCAAATCACTGGCAAATAATGAAAGACTAAAGCCAGAAAAAAAATACAGATTGAAGTGTCTCAGACATCATATCCTATAGGAAAATGTCTTCTTAACAATAAGTGAATGGACAGTATGTTCTGGTAGCATATCTATGGTATTGCTGCATGCATGCAAGGGAATGGGGTGGCCTACTGGGATAGCAGCAGACAACTGACAGTTATGTGGGACATCAGGAAATGTCTGCCCAATACTGGCCTCCCCACACTATGCAGTAGTACCCAAGATGACAAATGCCACTGAAGTATATGTGGGGGAGTCAACTAACTGGGGGGGTCATAGGTCACAGGCACCACATAGGTGGTAATCCATTAAGTACAGAAGAAGTCATTAGGGACCTGGGGACCCAAGTTGATAGCAATCTCTCATTTGACAACCACGTGGCCAAAGTGGTTAGAAAAACATTTTATATAGCCCACCTAATCATGAAGGGATTCACATCTAGATCAGGGGAGGTCATCGTACCTCTTTACTCATCCCTCATCAGGCCCATAATTGAGTACAATGCCCCTTTTGGGATGTACCTTACCAGACACCTGCAGCAACTGGAAAGACCCCAAAAGTACCTCACCAAGAGGATCAAAGGGCTCAAACAGATGCCATATGCTGCCCGGTTAAAGAAACTCCAGCTCTACTCAGTGGCATACCGCCTGCTCAGAGGCGATCTGTGCCTGACGTATAAAGCCATGTCCAACCCGGAATTAATGGACATGCTGCACCTCAGAAAATCCAAATCCCATCAAGCTACGAGCTCGAGAGACTTAAACCTCAGCACTGAAATAAATAGGACATGCTGGAGGGACAGATTCATAACCCAGAGGCTCCCTTCACTCTGGAATAAAATCCCAGTCCAGGTTAGGCAGAGTCCCACATTGACTCTCTTCAAGAGGAATCTTGATGAGTGGATGGGAGATCATAGGTTTACCCTGGCTATCACTTCTGTGTCACTGTTAGACAGAGGCACAGTATACTAACCTCAAAAAAAGCATAGCAAAATTAATTTAAAATGGGTGGCGAAAGCCAAACACACTCTGGCTAGGCTTATAAATGCCCTAGGGAAGATAGCCTAGTATGAACCTATGAACCTATGGATGTCAGTGTGGGGGTCCCATACTCACTCCTCAGCCTCATCCAGCAAGTAATTTGTAGAAAACCATAAAGAAATATCTGACAAAGGCCCACAAATGGCAACAATGATGAAATACCCCCCTACAGACTTACACAGTGATAGCACAACAGGTCTTGCAGTTGCAGTAAGGCTTTGAAGGGTAAGAAGTCAGAAACTCAAATGTATGCCATTACAATCTGACCTGTGGTCTTTATTGAAATGCCTCTAGTCTCCAAGACAGGGCACAATGCTATGCTAAATGGAACCAAAATGTAAAGCAAATATCAGCGCAGACTGTGCAAATGTGTACAGTTGACAGGTGCCCCCCCCCCCACACACCCTTATTCGCATAGAAATGCAGTAACATGTATGTTTGCAGGGTAATAGCAGCAAAGCACACATTGCAGGGCTGTCACAATCAACATGATAACTTGCTGCATGTCCACAATATACAGGGGTCACTGAGCTATTTATATGTGTGGTTAATTCTGTCAGGATGTGGCCAGCACATACTCCTGGCTTTTGTGTAGTAGCAGCCTAGGTACAGTACTGTGGTTGACAGGGCCATGTTCCAGGAACTGCAGTACTGTATCTATGTCACTAGTAAACAACAGCTGGGAGTATGTGTACTAGTGGCATAGGTACAGTACTGTGGTTGACAGGGCCATGTTCCAAGAACTGCAGTGCCAACTATTTTGCATGTCAGCTACACCTACTGTAAGAGTTGTACACACTGTCCTGATGTCAATATCTGTTACTGCTGGGGAGCTGGACAGGTCATGGACAAGGGAGCCACTCATATCAATAGTACACAGGTTGGAGTAACCTACACAGTGCCTACCATAACTTGAAACTGTACAGACCTTTTGCAGAATGTCCAGAGGTTTGCATCATATCTGTGGTCTCTTCATCATGAAATAGTGGTTGTCTGGCAAATCACTGGTAAATCATGAAAGACTAAAGTCAGAAAAAAAATTACAGATTGTAGTGTCTCAAATGTCATATCATATTGGAAAATGCATGCTGATGCAAAAACTGTTATTGCATCACCTTTCTAGGTTTGTAAGGCCAATAGCTAAAATGATTCCTATATTTAGGCCTTTGTCTCTGAATTACTTATGGCTTTGTCCAGATGTCTGGCCCTCAGAAGTTGTGAGGTATGGTGCCTAGTAGCACAGCAGGTATCTAAAGGTCTCTGTACTGCCAGGTCATAAAAGGCTGCCACTTTTCTGTGTCAACACTGACAAAACAGGTCACTGGCCAACAGCCATACCCCATGGAATGGCAGGATGTCACAGAAGGAGCACAAGTATGCCTTATATATCTGTTCTGCTTGTCCTAACATTGCATTCACCTGTCAACTATTTGCAAAACAAGAAAAGGTCATGTTAAAACATTAATGGCAGACAGTGGAGAAGCAGAAGTCACACCCATGACAGAAAGCAAGCAAATGCCAAACTAGTCCCCCAACTGTTCTATGTTTGGCAGAACAGTATTAACACCCTGACCCATGTATGGGCCTTCATCTGACTGCCATATATGGGCCTTTCCGGCTGTCGGAGACAGTGACGGTTTGACAGCTAGGCCAAAATGTAGCTGCATAATAACACAGTAACATAAAACATCTGAGGCCCACAGCAGATGTAGTGGTGCAATGATGGACAACCTGCCAAATAGGTATGCTCAGAGGTGTGAAGTCCATAACCTTGTGTGTGATGTTACGGCATTTACCCTACTCACACTAGAATTACAAATACATAACAGCAGCCACTGTGGGCAGAGCCTGTGACAGTAATAAAGAAGGATAAAAGAGACACACATAAGGGGGTGGGGAAACAATGGCCAGAAAAATAGAGAATGTGCACACCAGAACAAATTTTGCAGTAACACAGGTGCCCTGCAGTGTGTGGAGGCAGTAAACATCACCTGTAAATACACAACACACACCCACATAAGCAGAGGTCCACAACAAACCAAAACTCCAAGCAAAGGACACCTCAGAGGCAAAAACACATGAGAACTGCACAAGCATGCACACCACAGACCACGTGTACTCCACACACCAGGGTCTTGCAAACACTAAGGCCTCACCATACACACAACATATTACTCATAGAAGACTCCACTGTGAGATACACAGATGTGCCACACACCAGGCAGGATAAGGAGAAAGACATGGTTACTTGTTTGTCAGGTGTCATAATCTGCCATATCACACATGCACTCATGTCACCCTACAACAGGTACAGGTATCACTCTGGCCTGGTCCATGGTGGTGTGTATGATGTCAGATGTACCCTCTGGACTACAGGAATACAGGCATGATTCAGCTTGCTGAATATGTGTCCCATGCAGGTATATCCCTAGCTGAAAGCAGCATTCTGCTGTCACCCAGAGTGATGGTTCATTACAAACAGAAAGTGATCGTCAGTAACACTTGGCTCACTTACTGGTGTCATCCCAGGGGGATCCACTGCCTGGCAGCCTGGGAATATATGAATGACAGAATGCGTTGCCCTGCCACAGATGACCTACATCCTTCTCACCTGGCTGACAGGCCTCTGGCAAAAGCCCATGCCTCATCCATAGTGCCTTTGTAGGGAATTTCATGGGCTCCATACTACCAACATAACACAGTCAACAAAATTCAAATGAAAGGCCATGCCACCAAATGCTAGAAGCATACCTCTCAACCCCACAGACCAAGAAATCTGGACAAAGCCATAAATAATGGGGGGGTTAAAGGCCCAAATATAGGGACATTTTTTAAGTAGTGCTCTTATAATGTTAGAAAGTTGATAGAATAACAGGGTTTGCATTAGCAGGAATTGTCCGAAGGGTATGAAGTCTGAAACTCAAATGTCTCTGTCAGTATTTCCTGACTTCAACCCTGAGTGATTTGCAATAAATGTGCTTGAAAACCACAATCTTATGGGAAACCAACCAGATATATGAGGCATGAATCTGGACATTCTGTGAAAGTCTGTACAGTTGAGAGGTATGTCTAGGAGTCTAGGAGAATGCACTCATTGCAGGCAGTCCTAACCCTGGAAGATGGTGACATGTCTGCACTCACAGAAACGTGGCAAACAGCCATGGAGAGAAACTCATCCCTACCTGATCACTCATCCTATCACACAGCCAGAACCCAAAATGTGGGCAGCAAAGCCAAAGGTGGTGGAGTATAAATATGTGTTAGATAGACACACACCTCCAGGCTGGTCAAACAGTCTGACACACATGAGACACTCCATGTGCAGTCAAATGTTGATAAGCACCATATTCAGATCATAGGTAGCTGCAGGCCCAACATATCTGACTCAAGACACTCACCCCACATATCTGGACCTCTGCAAATTTATCAGGATTCCACTCGTCACCCTGATATTGGATGAATTATATTACCAAACCACAGATTTTGAAATCCAATCATGCCAGAACAGGAATGCACAGAGATTCCCCCTTCTTAGCAATACTACATCCTTAAGAAAGCTACTTGACACCCACACAAAATGTGATATCTATGTCGACTTGGCAGTGACCAACATGATCAAACACTGCAGCACCCCTATGGTGTTATCCTCCCTGGCAAGATCCGACAGAAAAGTGGTCACATGTCATATCACGATCACCCTTGACCCCCCTCTAGCCTGGTAAAAGGAAGATGTCCCACAAGCTGATCACAACCACCAGTGGGATGGTATAAACACATGAACAGCCCCCTACCTCACTAGAGGAACAGGCACTGACTTACAAATGTACACAAAACAACTTTGCCAGCATATATACAGAGATGGATGAAATCAGGAACACCTGACAGGACAACATCACCGTCCACAAGGGAGAGTAAACCTGTTCGCAAACATCTGCAACAAAGGAACTATATAACACAAGAATAACATTGCTGAACAGGGCCAAGAAGGAGCAGGTACACAAGTGGAAGTAATCACCCCTTAGCCTGAACAAACGAAGAAGAGCACCAATCAAATCCACTAAAGGCAAATCCGAATCCAACTTGCACACATCTAAGACAGACAATTGTAAGGCCTTCCTCACATATGTCTGCATTCCCAAAGGAAGCCCCCAGATCTGTGCCGAACTGGTGGTAAAGGACACCACATACAAAAATGCCATAGATATAGCCAATCCACTGACTGACAGATGCAGTGGAAATGTCTTACCTTTTCCCCCATCATGGAAGCAGGACATCCCCAGTACCTGAAACCCAACCCTTATAACTAGAGAACAGGGCAGCAATGCCTTCTCAAAGTCAAGAAGACAGCCTCCATAGGACCTGAAGACAGCCCAGGTTGCAACCTACAGGAACCCAGGCATGAACTGGCAGCATCATTATGCACTCTAGGGTCTATATTAGATCAACAAACACATAAATGTTCAAATCTGTAAAGGTTGAGCATTATAGATCGAACATTTACATGTTTGAAAATCTTTAAAAAAAAAAAAAAAGTAATAAATACATAAACCAAAGGGTGTAGGCAGGGGGGCAAGCCCCCCCGCAGCCCCACACACCTCCTACTTAAATATACCAACTCCAAGATCGCACTACAGTGTAGGGAAGGGGAAATTTCCCATTTCTGCAATGTAGTGCACTGATGTGCGATCTCGGAGTTGGTATATTAAAGTAGTGGGGGGTGTGGGGGGTGCAGGGGGCCTTTCCCCCCCTGCTAAAACCCTTTTCTTAATTTTTGTTTTCTTTATTTTGTTTTTATTACATTTTCAAACATTTAAATGTTCGATCTCTAAAGGTCGACCTTTAGAGATTCGAACATTTAAATGTTCATTGATGTAATATAGACCCGCACCCTATACACGCAAGCCCTGAATATTGTCTTTGGCTCAGCTGAGTGGCAGACACACACTGTCATCCCTTCACACCAAGGTGGACTGTTCACTGACCTAGGAAATGAAAGAGACATCAGCCTAACTAGCCTGATCTGCAAGGCCATGCAATGGATTATCATGGATCTCATTAACAGGGACACATGCAAAATCCAAATGCATTACCCTACACAGTCCGCCATTCTCAGGAGCAATATGTAAGTGACTCTGGAGGACTTCCATGAGGCAGCCAACAAAGGCGTGGATGGGTCGACTGATGGTGCATCTCAGTCACCTTGACCTGGCCAAAGCTTTACGCACTATACCCCCATATGGCCATAGTACATGAACTCTGTCATCTAGGCAGCAATCCATATGTTACCAGATGGTAGCAAACCGGTTCATTGATAGAACCCATATATTCATAATAGGGGTAGCCAACTGAAACACTACACCCATGCTGCATGGCATACCCCAGGGATCGGTTCAGGGGCTTCTGGTATATGGGATATACTTCCCTGAGGTGCAGGCCATAAACACAGGCCTATGGCTGACCAAGTAGGCAGCTGACTGCAAGCTGGGAAAAGACATGAATATCCAAAGTGATGTGGACGCCCTACAACAGGGCCCCAACAAAACAAATGACTGATGCCAGAAACATTGCCACAAGCTGAATGTTTGCAGATGCACCAGCATCTCCTTTGCAGGGACTGGCGGACACACATAGCATCACATTAACAACAATGTCCTACATACACAATAAGTAGTGAGGCAACTGGACACCTAGGTTGATAGCAACCTGAAATCTGAGCACCATGTTGCTTCTGTTGTACAGAAAGCTTCATAGATGGAACAACCCAAATGTAAGGGTCATCCATCCATGGACATAACAATCATGTATGCTAACCTTATTCGGTGAATAATTTTGTTCAATGCCCCCTTCGGCATGGACCTCACAAAGCACATGCAGCAGCTGGAGAGACCACAGAGGTTCCTCACCGGGAGAATGCAGGACCATAAACACCTACCGTAGACAGATAGGCTAACAGCACTGTCTCTCTACTCAGTTCCATACGGAGTCTGCATAGGTGACCCCTCTCTGGCATACAAAGCAATCCAGACCCTGCCCTGATGGACCTGTTGCACATCTGGAAGTCAAGGCCTACTTGAGCTACTTGTAGGCACAGCATCAACCCAGTCTGTGATATCAATAGGGCTTGTTGGTGTGACAGATATGCATCCCACACACTCCCCCATCTGTGGAATACACTAACTGTCCACACCAAGCCAAGTTCCTTAATACCCCTATTGAAGTGCCCCCTGTATACATGCATGGGAAACAGAGCATACAGTCCTGTGATCCCACGCGTGTCCCTGTTAGACAGGGGTACTGTGTGCTGACATGTCTTAACATGGGCTGCACTCACATTTGTGAGGGTTATAAGGGTGTCAGGGTCAATAGCCTACTAACTTCATATCAACCTATCAACCTATACACAGATGTTTGTCAGTGTTTCACCACAGTACTCTCTACTGCTCTGCACTGACATACCTGTAAATCACAGTGCTATGTGGAATATACAATGCATATAATGAACAACTCTGCCAGAAGAATGCACTCTGTACCCACACTCATATCTCTCAACCTCTTACAGCATGACATCTGGACAAGGTCATAAATGAAAATGGGACAAAGCCCCAATGATAGGCTTATGTTCTTATGTTTTAAATATTGCCCTTGCAAACTTCTTAAGTTGGTTGTACAACAGTTTTTGAATTAGCATGATTTGACTGAAGGTAATGAGGTCTGAAACACAAATGCTCTGTCATTATTTTCCAAATTCCCAATCTTTAAGTATATGCCACCAATCTGAAACACGGACAACATATAGACAAACATCTGGACAATTTGGAAATACCTGTACAGTCAAGAGGTATGCCCACACCTGGATATGACATTTCAGGTAAGAGGAATACCACACAAGCAGGAGATCCCCAGTCAGTATATCATCAATGTGCTGGACTCTTCACACAGCTGCATCACTCAATCAGCTATAGCCACACCTCTCAACTGGCCAGATTGTGCAAGAATGTCTAGTGTATGGCTCATTATATCGGTCTGTGCATCATCCATCTTGTATTTCTCTGTTAAATCACTGTGATGATCCGAGGATTTCTGTCAGTAGGCAATGATAAAATACACTACAGTGTCAAACATCATATATGTCAGAAAATGTCTGCTAAAACAAACCCTGTAACCCTAGCAAATCATACATTAATAAGTGCAATAGTTACAGTATCTCCCTATGTTTGGGCCATTGTCTCCCCATTTTGGCAGGCTATCTCCAAATATCTTGCACTAACAGGTTGAGAGGTATGGCTGTAGCACACAAAAACCTGGACTGGAGTGCAACTATCTCTGGAATGGTGTCCCACACTCACTATAGAAGGTCGTACTGGGCTTGCTCCTACACTTAGAAAAGTAAAGCCCATGTCAGAAACCACATCGGACTTATATAGCTGTATTGTGCAAAGTCTTTGCATACACACAACTATGTATACCTTAACTGTCTCCACACACACCCAGCAGATAGGATTACCTACAGCTAGCTTGTAGGTGGCCCAAATGTTGTATATCTGCATCTGTTGCGTGTGATACACTCTCACATATATGGGCAACATTTGACAATATGTCAAGCATACACGCACATAGACATGGGGAAGAGAGAGACAGAAAGTGATAGGAAGAGAGACACAGGGAGACACACACACACACACACACACACACACACACACACACACACACACACACACACACACACACACACACACACACACACACACACACACACACACACACACACACACAGTGAGTCATACACAGAGATAACCTGAATGGCATAGAGTGATGCCCTGCTGCAGACAGTTGCATACCAGTTGTAAGCAGTCACATGTGCCAGCATGAAGGTGAGATCCATTGTGTGATAGTACTGAGGTGGGGGTTGTAATATCACATCACCTTCCTTTGTGTGTTTGTTTGTGTGTGTGTGTGTGTGTGTGTGTGTGTGTGTGTGTGTGTGTGTGTGTGTGTGTAGGTTTCAGAATTAAGAGGCCTTTCCACCCAACACTGTTCCCAGTGCCCTACTTTACATGATCTGATATCATTCACCTTAGAAGTACCTTTGGACTAGCCACAGTCCTATAAGCTCTATATTGCATGCGATAACTGTGTAACACTATAGTACAAATAACTAGATAGGTAGGGGTTGTAATCTCAGTCCCGGCATGTGTGTGTGTGTGTGTGTGTGTGTGTGTGTGTGTGTGTGTGTGTGTGTGTGTGTGTGTAGGAATAAGAGTTTTAGACGTTCCCCACCCACTACACTTCTCATTGCCCTACTTTACAATATCTGTTGATGTCATTCACATTAGACATAACTTTGGACTGGCCTCAGTCCCATAAGCTCTGTGGCACTTGTGGTAACTGTGTAACACTATAGTATAAATAACTAAATAAGCAGGGGTTCTAATTTCAGTCTTGGCAAATGTGTGCTTGCAGGTCAAAGATTATGAGGCCATTCACACCCAGTATACTTCACATTGGCCTACTTTAGCTGTCCTGCTGATGTCAGTCACCTTAAAAGCAGCTGTGGGTTAACATCAGCCCTGTAAGCTCTTTGGCATGCGTAATAACTGCAGATTACTATAGTATCAATAACTAGATAGGTAGGAGTTCTAATCTCAGTCCTGGCAAATGTAAGTATGTGTGTATTCATGTGTGTATATTTGTATGTTAAAGTATTTTGAGGTCTTTCCCACCCAGTACACCTCCCATTCCAATACTTGACAGGGGCCAGTGATGATATTCACCTTAGAACTACCTCGGGATACTCTTCACCCTATAAGCACTGTTTGCATGTAATACCTGCATAACACTGTAGTACTGATAACTAGATAGGTAGGGGTTCCAAACTCAATACTGGCAACTGTGTGTATGTGTGTTTGCGTAAGAGCCATAGCCACTGGGGGTGGGTTTTACAATTTTTATGCATGTTCCATCCAGTACACTTTGCATTGGCTGCTTTACAAGGCCCGCTGATGTTATCCACTGTAGAAGTAGCTGTAGACACTCATTATCCCTATAAGCTCCGTGGATCATGCAATAACTATATACCAGTATGGAATACATAACAAGATAGGCAGAGGTACTATTCTTAGTGCTGGCAAATGTGTGTATGTGTGTGTGTGTGTGTGTGTGTGTGTGTGTGTGTGTGTGTGTGTGTGTGTGTGTGTGTGTATTCGTGTTTGTAAGTTTGCATACTCATAGGCCTTACTCACCCAGTATACTTCCCATTGCCATACTTTACAAGGACTGGTGATGCTATTCCCTTTACAGGTACCTTGGGACACTCTTCGCCCTATAAGCTCTGTGGTGTATGTGATAACTGCAGAACATCATAGTAACAATAACTAGATAGGTAATCTCAATCCTGGCAAATGTGAGTGAGTATACGTGTGGGTGTTAAGTGTTTGTTAAGTGTGTATATTTATAGGCTACTGTATTATGAGGCCTTGCCCTCCAAGTAGACTGCCCATTGCCATACTTTATAAGGGCTGGTGATGTTATTCACCTTGGGACACTCTTAACTCTATAGGCTTCATGGTGCATGTGATAACTGCATAACACCATGGTAACAATAACTAGATAGGTAGGGGTTCTAAACTCAATACTGTCAACTATGATGCTGTGTGTGCATGAGAAGCGTATTCCCTGTATGTGTTGTTTATACTATTTTAAGGCATGTTGACTCCCTCACCATGGCATCATCTTGCAGAGCCACTTAATGGCATCTGCTGTACATGCAACATGTTAAATAGTACAGACCATACCAGCCATCTGTATATATGTATATATATATATATATATATATATATATATATATATATATATATATGGAATATACAGATGTTTTCAACCAATATGTTGTCTGTGACCCCTAACAATGAGCATTTATGAGACACATTGCCAAATTGCCACAGTCACTGTAGTGACAGATGTGGTGGCAGCAGACCTTGTACCTATCTGAAACATAATGCTGATAGACAGACTGTTACTCTATCACTGTATCACATCAACTTGCAGCAGTCTACAGACAGACATCAGGTGAACGCCATATGTGAAGCTGGGGCAAACAGCAAACATTGGGAACATCTGTCACATATTTCTCTGACACACATGGGAAATGGATAGCGGAACAGCTCATGCAATTGAATGCACCTTTTGAAGGGTATGTGTTGTTACACGACAACAGCTGTCATTAATCTACAATGTCAGTCTGTCATGATTTTACCAGATGTAGGCTAGTCAGCCACATGTACATGACCAATGTGACTAAATCATGTGTCAGAGATCAGGACAATCTGCACACATATGCAGAGGTCAAAGGTATGGCCACCATCTGTACCCATACCTCCCATGCTGCTGGAGCAAGGACTGTTCACAAAGCTACATATAATAGGGTGACAAAGGACACATAATAGGGACACCTGTCAAATAGTGCTTCTACAACATATGACAGTGATAGCATAACAGGGTTTGCATTAGCATAGATGGTCTGAATAGTGTGAAGTGTGCAACTCATAATGTCTGCTATTATGTTATGACTGCAGTTCGCAATGGTTTGGAAACAATTTGACAGACAGACACAGATGTATGAGGAAATGGACCACAGATATGTGGTATGCATCAGGACAGTCTGCATAAACTGTACAGTTGAGAGGTATGTCTAAACCACCCTGTAGGTTGCAGTCCATATTTGGCAAGGTGTAACCTTTGCTGACAACTGTTAAAAGAGGTCCCAGAAGTGTGGGACAAGACACATGTCATACAGTTCTGTACTGACTGCATAGAGAAGTGATTGCACATCAGAAGCACCTTAATGTCATGAGATATATTGTAAGTGAAGGTAATGTCACACAAAGAAGGTTTCATACTAGCATGCCAGAGGGCATCTTCTATGTTGCACTTGCCGTGGGTATGCTATGTGTTGCCAACTGTCACATTACCACAACATGTGCCCCGCACTCCACAATTGGTACAATATGTAGACATGAGAAGGCCCTGTGACTACTGTGTGCCCACATTATACATGGATCTGTTGGGATTAGTGTCATGGCTAGGCTTGTGAGAGACTAAGTGCCAGTACTCCCGTAACCTCCTTTGTATGTATGAACCTGTGGTATTACACAACACTGAGGTAACATGTATGAAGACTAGCTGTGTGTGACAAGGAGTATGTATGTAAGGTCACACTGTCTTCCAACAGTGTCCCTCACACACAGTTGCATGTATACACACCTGGTAAACATGTACATATACAGCTGTACCTTGGTTATGGAACGGTCAATGTGTTTCCACTATGACATACTCCCCATTAGTAATGTCTGCAGGGCCACAGCCTGCAGACACACAGACACCTGTAACACAAACAGAATACAGCATGTCAGACTACATTCAGTCAGTGGCACTAACACCAATAATGCATTATGGCTAATAAGGTACATACAGTTTGATTTGTACCCAGAACAAATGCAAGCAGATAGCACCTAACACAGCATTACATAGCAACAATGTACTACATTCACCCTGTTCATCAGACCCTCATTAGCATGTAATATAGCTGCTCCAAACCACCATACAAATGACTTAAAACCCAAATAATGGAAAAATAAGAAAACCACTGCCCATGATAAAGAAAAAGCACTCACTTTAATGTTTCCACACTATTAAAACATGCCAAGCATCCACCAAAGCTGAAACCATACAGGACTTTATTAACAAAGGATAACCGCTTTCACACAGTATTGTGCTTCATCAGATCCATGGATCTGATGAAGCACAATACTTTGTGAAAGCACTTATCTTTTGTTAATGGAGTCCTGTATGGTTTCAGCTTTGGTGGACGCTTAGCAAGTTTTTTATCTACAATTGTTTTTACCTCACTGAGCGACCTCTGTTTTGGGTATTCTCTTTTTTATTCACACTATTAAAACATAAAATAAATTAACAGACAAAATTCACGGACTAAGCGTTTTCACCTGATAAAATATTAAGGCATCATCAGAATCAGTGAGAACATCTTTATGCTCTAATTAAATAACACCAGATCTTAAAATCAGTCATTACATCATTTATTGTCATGCCAAATTATGTAAGGTCGTCCCACAGGGTGGTCCGCTCCCGCAGATGTTGTTGGCTATGGCCAAACATAACACCATAGTGCTGGATTATGCTGTCGATGATCAGAGCAGATTCAGCCTCTGTGTATGCCAGCTGTCTGGTGCGATACATTGCACCTGGAAGTCATAAACAGGGAGACACATCACAGGACCTCATACATTTTTCAACATTATTTACAGAACCTGCACATCAATATTGACTGGCAGTAGCCACCACTTATGACCAAATCATACCCCTGTCAGCTATCAGCATATTATGAGCTTGCATTGCACTCCTGGTCTTGATGTGTCATATTCCCCCCAATGAAGGCTAGTAAATTGCATAATCCTCCATTCATAATTCACTTCTGTGTAGAGGGATTACAGTGGCAATCTTCCATGCAGATGGGGTGTGGATGGTGCTCAGGCTTTGTTTGACTACAGTGTGTAATGGAGCTGGGAGCACATGCCTGAGTTCATGTAGGATGCAGACAGGGATGTTATCAGGTCCCAATGGGGACTTCAGTTTGTTGCCTTTGAGTAGGCATTATGGACCTGATCCCTGATGATGAGGGGAGGGATGCAGGTGCTGTGTATATCCACCTATACTGATTGGGGGACAGGGGGTGAAGTTTTCACTTAACCTGTCTGCAGCAGGATGGCTATAGCTATGGCATGTGTGTATGTGGTGAGATTGACCACCACTACAGGTGGTTTGGGTTGTTGCCTCTGAGATTAAAGACATATGTGAATATGGCCTTGTGTTTGGCCTTGGTGGAGTAGATGTGTCCAATTTGTATTCATAGTTAGCCTTACAGTGATTCACCTGTGACCTTATATGCTTGTTCAGACAAAGGTGGACATGTTTCCAAGTTAGTGCCTGCACCTACTTGGCCCTGTAAAGCCAATATAGCAACTTATTATGTGGGTTGTGTATTGCTGCTGTCCACCAAAGGGAATTACACTACCTTGGTGGAGGTGGGTTTTACAAGTCAGGTATTGCTTAGTCCATACAGCTATGTAGGTGCTCATATAGCTGTTTGTAGTAGGCAAGGACATGAGGTCATAACACAGTTAGACACTTCTCCAATTTCAACCTGATAATCATGCTTATTCTAGTACCCATTTCTGTGTCAGGGTAATATAACAACCAGTAGCTGTAGACTTTTCTGTCTGTTGTATGCACTGTAACTCACATTACACACATGTATAACATGTACAACTTATTTATCTGACTACTTGTAACTCATGTCTGTTGTTTTGCGGCTTCCAGCTACACCTACTCATACATACATGTGCACAGGTGATACCTGATATACATTGCTGTTCTATGTCAGTATGGCACACTGTATTTACACTCTTGCTGCACAGTGATACCTTCCAACCTGTTAGAGCAGGACATCTGGATGATAGCACACATAAATGGGGGGCAAAGGCCCAAAAATAGTGACATTTTATTAATATTGCTGTAACATACTTAAGTCAGTTGATAGCACAGTAGGCTTTGCATTCACAGAAATACCCTGCAGGATGTCTGACATTCATAAGTATGCTATTCTGTTCTGATGTCAGTGTTCACAGATTTGCCAATGATTTTCCAGACATAACACAACTCTATGTGTAAATGACTACAAATATTAGGCACACATGTGGTTAGTGTGCAGAACAGTGGACAGTTGAATGCTATGAGCTCAGTATATCACATGCAGTTCAACACCCACTTCTGTGACAGTAGTTTACTATGCAGATATCCTGTTTAGGTCTCTTACATTTGCAAGAGAAATATGTGTATCATAGCTGTATTCTTAAGTAGCATATGGATATTTACAACATCCCAGTAGTTGACAGTGTCACAGTCAGTATTGTTTGACAGACACTCCAGTAGTGGTCATATGTGACCTGTCCATTTCTGGGGTGATTCAGAGGACTGAGCTGTAATCTATGCCACTGTAGACAGAGCCAGATGCTGTGGCCATAGGTGCTGATCAGCAATATAGTAGTACAGCAAGTCTTGTTTAGACATATTTGTTTAACTTCTTATTTCCCATTATTACATACCACCAACTGCATTCCATTACATGCTTACTTGTTTCACATACCGTTTTTTTTTTCCCAAGTAGTCTTGAATAGCTGGTTTGTTTGTTTGTTTGTTTGTTTGTTTGTTTGTTTGGTTTGGTTGGTTGGTTAGTTGTTTTTTTTTCTCTCTCTCTCTCTCTCTCTCTCTACTTATGTAGAGGTACAGACCTGTTTTGCATAAGCAGCTGCTTGCCTTTTGTAGATAATGCTTATGAGCAGGTGATGGCCTGTGCACCAATTGGTGTCCCCCACTTGCTAATTGCATGCAGAACAGCTATGTTCTTATTCCAGTAGCCAATGGCATGGCAACACACTCCTATAATTGAGTATTTCAAATGGGCATTGCCCCTTTTCCTTGCCTGTGAGGAGAACATCATGGAGGCGTGTCAGCTACAGTATTACAGAGGGTAGGTGGAAATATCTCTTACAACAACACTTGTGGAGATAGCCCAGCAACATGCAGGAGAAGGTTCCAGACCTAGGGACAGAATGTAAGTATTGCTGTTATACAGTTGGAATAATGCTAGTTTAACAGGGTTTGTCTGGACATGCATTTTCTGCATGGTTATAAGTCTGACAGTGTTATGCTGATAACATAACTCTCAACTGTAGGGCTATCCACAGAATGGCCATATGCTTGCCTGTTATGTTTGGGCAGTTCCCCAGACATTTTTTGTCCTTGGCAAATCAGTAGGATACTCTGGGGATTGCAGTCAGTAAATGCTAACATCCATTTGTGTTTTTGACTTCATATCCCTCAGAAAAGATATGTTACAACAAACTCTGTAACACCAGCAACTTTCTTAGTTTATAACAGCAATATTTCCAATATGCCCCTGTTTTTGGGCCTCTGACCCCCAATTATGTCAGGCTTTGTCCATATGTCATACACTAAGAGGTTGATAGGTATGGTAGAACATTATTTAGTGCCTTCATTCCTGATATCATCCCAGTGATGTAGCAGACTCCCGGACATGTTATGATGAAGAGGCCATATGCATGAGGCCAAAGCCTGGACATTCTGTGGGAATCTGTACAGTTGAGAGGTCTGTATATGTCTGGCCATTGTTAACAGACCATCATGATTGGGCAGCAGTGTGGGGTGTAAATGTTAGTTGAGCTGTGTAGGGAAGGGGGTACATGTGAGTGTCATGGGCCCTATCTGACGGTGCATGCTGCTCTGGTTTTGGGTAGTCTATCAACTGTATATGTTTATAGGGGCATATTGAGGCATGTCCTGTACCACCTCAGGATTCCTACTACACTGTGACTTGGGGCAGTATATGTAGGGGTAGTGTGTGAGTGGCAAACAAGATACTTTTGTTCACAGTCATTATACTCTAGTGTTCACTTGGCTTACCACTATGTCGATGTGACTGTGGTGCAATTGGTTGTGGGTATGCACTTTAAAACTGGTGTCTACTTTTCAATACTGTTACATCCCTGCAGTGCCTGATATATTTGCAAATGCATGTGTAATTCCTCAGAGATAATTTGGGGTAGTGTTGTGTCAGTCTGACTATAGTCTGAATGGTGCTTGGTGACATGCTTGGCAGCTCAGTGTAGTTTCCCTAATGTTATGTCCAGATCTTCGTAGGATGTCCAGTTGTGTGGCTCATATCTTTGGTCTGGTCCCCATAACTGTTGTGTATTTCTGACAAATCAGTGGGCTGATGTGAGGGTTGAGGTAACTAACTAATGAGAAGTAATTGAGTCTCAGACTTGTGATATTTCAGTCAATATATGTTAGAGCAGACGGTGTTACTGCAGCAACTCTCTCAGCTTATCTACTCACGTATTTCAGATATTTCCCTATTATCATGCCTTTGTCCCCCCACTTTGTCAGGCTTGGTCCAGATTAATTGCAGTAAGGGGTTCTGAGCATACCTCTCAACTGCCAGGAGTTTCACGGAATGTCCAGATGTTTGGCTCATATTTTTGGTCTGTTCCACAAATTATTTGTATTTGTCTGGTAAATTACTGTGATGATCTGAGGATTTATGTTAGTAAATAATGACAAAAACTTCAGTTTCAGACCTCATATCCTTCAGAAAATGTATGCAGATATAACCCTGTTACTGTAGCAACTTTCTCAGTTTATAAGAGAGATATTTAAAATATGTCCCTTTTTTGGCCCATTGTCTCCCCATTTTGACAGCCTTTGTCCAGATTTCTTGCACTAAGAGGTTGAGAGGTATGATTCTGAGGTATGACTGCATGTTACACACACACACACACACACACACACACACACACACACACACACACACACACACACACACACACACACACATATATATATATATATATATATATATATATGTATATACTTTTTCATGCATATATATCACCATACATATATATGTGTGTATATTTATATATACAAAATATGACTGATTCTAAAGAGCTTTTTCCCTACTGTTGAATACCTCTACTGCATGATATGTTTGAAAAAGTACACTTAAACTGAACTAAAAACAAAGTAATAAATGACACCAAAAAACTGGACTAAGACAATAAATCCAACCACAGGACTACCGGAATAACTTTGTTAAGCGCTTTCACTCACTTTAATATACATGAGCTTCATCAGAACAAATATTTCATTCATTGAAAATCCCTTAAATACCATTTAGCATGAAATCACATGACTTTCAATGAAAACCTTAAATTAACCTTCCTACTTACATTTTTAAATGCATCTAATATAAAACAACTAATATGTAAAACATATTTAACATACTAATACTTAATCAAATGATTTAACTATAAATACTATAACTATAGTTTCACATAAAGGGCCAGATGCTGAGCATTGCTTAGCAGTCTGCAATTCCACTTAGCTGAGCTAACCACTGTTTAGAATTCATGTCTAAGCGATGCTTAACCTGGCTAAGCAGAACTGAGCACTGCTTACCATTGCTCAGTTTTTATTTTAATAAAATATCAGAACTCCAGATTAATTCATCATTACTGACATATTATTAAGTGTATATGATTTACTTTACATGGCATCCCCCTATGTGCTTTCATTACATTACTTTGGGGTGTGATTATACTGTATGGGACACTTGTGTACACATGGGTGATTTCACATGTTATATGCACTCACACTTACATTTTGGACTTGCTAAACTACCCTAGGTGAAAAATATTGATTAGTACAAAATTTAACATAAAAAATTATTCTAACAATGCTTTTCCATGTAAAAATAAAGTGCCTGTCTTGGTACTCGAATCATGAATACCAGCATGTGAAATTGGAACTCTAACCACTACACTATCATTGCACTAGGATTTTAGCTGTATATTTTTATTTATCTTCTATGGGATATTTAAGCAATGTTCACACCATCAAGCAATGAGGATGCCAAACACAGGGCTATGTTAGACAGCCATCAGCCATAAATGGTAGGATGTACAGTTCACCATCTCCTGGCAAGGACATGGTAACTGGTTCTGCCAGGACTATCACTGGCACCACCAAGCCCATGGACAGATGCAGTATTACTCCCTGATGGTGACTGCTGTCTGCTGGATCCACTTCCCTGATGGGACTGGCCAAGGCAACGTGCCTATGGCCTGCTTTGGTGTTGTGTGGACCCTTTGGTAGTGCTGTTGGTACTGCCACTATGGGATTGTGAATGTGCATGGTCACGTGGGCTGATCATGCTACTGACCTAAGTCCACCTGGCCGAAGCCCTACTCCCCCCACATGCTCAAGTACAGACACTGCACGGTCAAGCAGTGACAATGTCTCACCCCACTATCTATTCACGTCATCTGCAAGATGATGTATGGCATCACAAATGCTGTGAAGGTCATCACACATGGCAGGGAGTGCTGCATTCATGACCCTGAGCATCTGTCTGGTGTTGTAGTCAGTACAGTTATGTGCCTCCATGACAGACCATAACATGCATCTGGTGACACCTGCTATGGCACTTGTGACAGGACCTTGATGGGCAGCAGTCCTCTGTTGATCACCCCTGTCCATCTGCCTGTGCGTGACCTCGCCTGCTCTCTGCCTATGGCTGGAATCTACACTCACACTCACCCTACTCAGCACACTAGCCTGTTCCATGCCACCACCCTTAACCTGTCCATTACCTGTGGCTGATGGGGACTGGGTATGTGTGGACATATTGACTGTGTGCAGGGATGTGGTGAATGAAAGTGGGATACCAAACAATGGCACATATTCAGGCACCAATAAACCCACCTATGCCTCACTATGACCACCATCATCATGGGAGTCCACTAAGGCACTGACATCAGGTTGTGAGGGGGAGGGACACCAACCCCTGTGTTCACCTGCAAGGGGAAGAAAACATATGTGAATTAATACCCTGCAGTATTTTGTTTGTTGATACACACACACACACACACACACACACACACACACACACACACACACACACACACACACACACACACACACACACACACACACACACACACACACACACACACACACACACACACACACACACACACACACACACACAAACTCCTGGTATGGACTGGCACAGCTGTGACACCTATGAGTCCTTCAGGGTAGACCTTATGGTAGTTCTGCCTGACGCAATCCATCTCTTTCACTGCTACTGTAAGGTCCATAACACAGGGTGACAAATCCTACTGTGTGATGGGCCTAGTAGCAGAATGGTAATTGTGGCTAAGACCAAGGCTATTGGAGTGAGCTATACAGTGTCAAGTGCATATGCACATACTGTAAGAGATGACATACTGCTATACAGACCACACACAATGACAAAGTGTAAGGACATGTGATGATAATTGATGGACAAGACTATACACTATCACTGCAGTACCTACACAGTTCAGTCTCACAGGGATTCATTTCAGACAACTTTGCAGAACAATCTGCAATACCTACAGGAAACATGCAAAGTATTGGGTGCATAGTCTCATAAGATGATACCAGGCTATTGTCCCTGATGCCCTCATAAGCCTGGCCCAGACATTTGCCCTTGTCCCTATCAAGCTAGTATATGTTTCCCCTGTCCAGCTGGTACAACAGCAGGATCCCAGGGGTGACCCATCCATTTCCCATGGAGTTGTCCAGCTTCATCTTCAAGAGGACTATAATTGTACTCTGCTAGACATGGGGAGGGAGAGCATTTTACAGACAGTGTATTGTGTAGGGCACTACACTATCCCACCAACAAGTCATATATATGTCAAAGACCAGGTGAGGGTCTTGTGTGCATGATGCATGAGTGAGGTTTGTCTTACAGATATGCAGAAATGCCATCAATGCTGGTTTCGAAATGGCCTTGTATGGCAGACACAGGTCACCTATGATCTGTCTGTATGAGATTGAGTACAGGGACAGGGTTTTCAGCCTACCTGTATTGGATAGGTGTCACAGACCCTGGATTTGCCTGGTCACGAACCTCTGTGGTCTCTGCAACTGCTGTATTTCCTTGGCAAGGTACATGCCAAAGGAGCCATTGTACTTGGTAATGCATGTGATAAGGGTGGAGGACAGGGAAGGTGTGGCCTCATGGTTCCTGGATGAGATGCCCATATTTGTGAGGTGGGCCATGTAGACAGCCGTCCGTATAATAGTGCCCTCATGGTGGGAAAATGTCAGGCTGCTACCAACCTTGGTGAACAAGTCACCTCACACCTGATTGCATGCTCAGTACATTATTACTGTCATAATTAGTGTGGAGGACATCTGCCACAGCAGGGAGAATGATGCCTCTCCTGGCATTCAGTTTGCATTAGTTATTAATTGGGTGAGAGCCTCTTGGGGAATTTTCACATCAGTAGGGGAATTTAAGACAGTGGCCAGCTTGCAAGCATCTGTACACGTGGTCAGCCACAGACCACTGCTTTTGTCCTGTACCTCAGATATGTATATCTCAAACAGGCAAGGCCCCCAGACCAATCCTTGGGGTACACCACTTTGGAAGACTCTACTACTAGAGGTGGGTTCCACTACTTTGACTGAGTGGGTACTATCATTGGGCCAGTAAGCTACCCATCTGGTAACATACAGGTTGATGCCTAGCTGTGTAGGTGTATGTGTCCTGGCCACCTGGGGATTACTGTGAGAGAAATGGGTTAAGTGAAGGTAGGCATTTTTCACCAACTTCCCCTCATCCTTGTGTTTGTTCCAAATGATGAGAGGTTGGCTGTAAAGCTACTTCTACCTGCTCTGAGGAGATTTATAGTAATTTGTGTAAAGTTAATTTTGTCTGACACTGTAAAGGGAGGGGGTGGGCAGAGGAGATGGTGACCTGAACAATGATGGCTATGTGGTCAGATATTACCAAAGAGGATGACACTGTAGGAGTGCTACACTGGCTACTCATGTTAGTTAGTACCAGATACAGGATATTTCCACCTGTCATAGGAGTGTTGACTGGCTGATCCACTGCATTGCCATTGACAAAGCTGAGGAATCTCTGTGCATTCATGTTCAGGTGGCATAGGTCATGCAAACTATGGTTGGGCAGTTAAAGTCACCCAGGGCCAGGGTAGAGAATGGAATCCTGACATATTCCAGCAGGTCCCAGTAGGTGTGGTGGGTGTCCATAGTCATGGTTGGAGGCCTGTAGCTAGCTATGATTTAAGTAGGTGTTTTTTCAACTAACTGCACTTGGGATGTCTCCCATTCATTGTACTATTTGGCCAGCCTGGAGGTGTGTATGTGAATGATAATGTTCAACACTCCACCTCCTGTGGCTTTGCAGCCCACCATTTGGGGTCTAAACATATGATAGGATGAGTACCCTGGCAAGGTTAGTGTGCTCTCCACAGCTACAAAGCAGGTATCAATGACTGCACAAATGTTGGGATCCTACAGGACAAGGTATGCTTGCATTGACATGGGTTTTATGCTAAAACACCTAGCTCCTGTTAGAGCAAGACATCTGCACAAAGGCACACATCACTTGTGGGTATAGGCCGGAAAATAGTGTCACTTTATGAATCTAGCTGAAACACACTTGGTTGCTAGCAAAGACGGCGTCGCATTCACAGGTCTACTCTGCAGGATATGACATCTGACAGTCATATGTATGCTATTATGTTATGACTTCAGTCTTTAATGGGTTACCAGTGATGTGCCTGACAATACACAACGGTATGAAGCATTCACTACAAATATGAGGCAGACATGTGGTCAGTCTGCAAACTCAGGACAGTTGTCAGGTATGGGCTCAGTATATCACATACAGTTCAACACACACTTCTGCACATGTTGTGTACTATCCACATACCCTATATAAGTCTCTTACATTTGTAAGACAAGCATATGTATCAGAGTAGCATTCACAGGTGACATATGCATAATTACAACATCCCGGGTAGCTGGCCTAGCAGTTTCACACTCAGTATTGGACAACAAACACTTCAGTAGTATGTCATACATGAGCTGACCTTTGCTGGGGTGACTCAGGGGCCAGAGATGTGATCCATGACAATGCACACAGGGCAAGCAGGAATGGTCATGGGTGCCGGACAGCAGCATGTGAGTCCTGCAGGTCTTGTTTTGACCTAGTGTTTAATGTCCTATTTGAAATTATTGCATCCCCCCTTCTGCAGTCCATTACAAGCTTACATGGTTGACATACCTGTTATAGTGCTGAAGAGTTTCCTCAGAGCAATGCAAATGGTTAGGTTTGTGTAGTCACAGTCTGCCTTTGTGTAGATGGGTTCAGACCTGTGTTGCATAGGCAGCAGCTTGCCTTTTGTAGGTTATGCTCATGAGCAGGTGATGGCATGTGCACCAGTCGGTGTCTCCCACATTCTACTTGCATGCAGAGCAGCTGTATTGTCTTTCCATTAGCCAATGCCATAGCAACACAGTGATATAATTAAGTCATTCATGTGGGCCTTGCCCCTTTTCCTTCCCTGTGTGGAGGACATTATGGAGGTGTGGGGGCTACAGCTTCACAGACAGTATGTGGAAATACCTCTCAGGACAAGACATGTGGAGACAGCCCAACAACATGGGGGACAAAGCTCCAGAATTGGGTACAGACTGTAAGTAAGTATTGCTGTTATACACAGAGGATTGCTAGATTAACAGGGTTTGTCTGGACATGCATTTTCTGCGTGACTTGATGTCTGACAGTGATGTCTCTGACATACCTCTCAACTGTCCAGATGTCCACAGACTTCCCAGAGGTTTGCCTATTATGTTTCGTCTGTTCCTCAGACAACTTCTGTTTTTGTGAAATCAGTAGGATAATGTGAGGATTGTAATCAGTACTCGTTGACATCCATTAGTGTTTCAGACATCATATTCTTCAGGGATGTTATGTTACAACAAACCCTGTAAAACCAGAAACTGTTTCAGTTTGTAACACTATTATGTGATATATGTCCCTCTTTCCGGCTGCCTGTCATAAGTTCATAGGTTCATAGGTGTGTACTAGGCTAATGGCCCTTGAGATTTTACAAGTCTAGCCCATAGGATTAACCTGGCATTGTACCACCTGTCATTAGTTCCCAGTGCCTCTGTCAAGTAGAGCCACTGGAGTGATCCCCGAGGTGAATTTTCTATTTTCCATCCACTCATCAAGATTTCTCTTGATGAGGGCCAGTGAGGTGCTCTGTTTGACATGTATGTGAAGTCTATGCCATAGAATGGGCAGTCTCAGGGTTATGAACCTGTCCCTCCAGCATGTTCTGTTGATTGTGATAAAGAGGTTGAGGTCTGTGGAGCATGTGGTGCGGAGGGATTTCTTTATATGTAGCATTTCAAACAGAGCTGGGTCAGATGTGGCTTTGTAAGTCAAACAGAGATCACCTCTAAGTAGGCAATATGAGAGACAATAGTTGGAGTTTTTTGAGTCTGTCCATATAGAGCAAGTATTTAAGGTCTAGGATCCTCTTTGTGAGGTACTTGTGGCCTCTCCAGTTGTTGCAGGTGCCTAGTGAGGTACATGCTAAATGGGGCATTGTATTCGATGACTGGCCTAATAAGGAAAGAGTAGAGGGAGACAATGACCTCTTTCCACCTGGATGCAAAACCCTTAGCAATGAGATGTGCAACATAGAAGGACAGAAGGACTTTCTGACCACAGTGGCAATGTGGTGGTCAAAAGAGAGGTTGCTGTCAACCTGTGTTCTCAGATCTCTTATAACACCTTTTGTGTTCAGTGTACTACCATCGATGTGGTAATTCATGGGAACTGAGTTATTCCCAAATGGGTAGACAACACATTTTTTGGCATTGAGCTTAAGGCCATGGTTCTTACACCAGTCGTTGGTCTCAGTGAGTCCTTTCTGCTGGATGTCAACATCACTTGGGGAGTTAATAATGGCTTCCAACTTGCAATCATCTGTGAACTTTGTCAGCCAGAGTCCCTTCATGTTGGCCTGAACTTCAGAGAAGTAGATATGAAACAGGAGAGGACCCAGGATCGTACCCTGTGGGACTCCACTCATGACTGGTCTGCAGTTTAACTTGGAGTCAGCTACTTTTCCACTGTGGGTTCTATCTGTAAGCCAGTCTGCAGCCCACCTGGTGATATAGAGGTTCATGCCAGGCTTAGTGAGTTTTTCTTTGATTCCTGAGTGGGCAGTGGGATCAAAGGCCTTGGCCAGATCAAGGTAGGCTGTATGAACCACCTTGTCTTCATCCACAGCTCTGGTGACTGACTCAAAGAAGTCAACCAGGTTGAGCAGGTATGATCCACCAGGTTGAGCAGGCATGATCTACCCTTCACAAAACCAAACTGTGTCTGATCCAGAGTTTAGAGATTCCCTATATCCTTGTTTATTAAGTCCATGATGATGCAATCCATAGCTTTGCATATCAGACTCACCATGTGAATGGGACGATGGTTCCCAGGGTCTCTAGTTACTCCTCCTTTGTGGAGAGGGATGACTGTAGCAGTGCACCATTATGTAGGGACAAAGCCTGAGGTGAGGCTGTGATTGAACAGGGCACACAGGTGTGGTGCCAGTTCACTCTGTAATTCAGATAGAGCACAGCCAGGAATATTGTCAGGTCCCATAGAAGTTGTATTCTTGGCATTGGCCAGTGCTGTTTTAACCTGTGCAGCAGTAGTACTGGGTGCCTGGCAATCTACTGGTATTGTGATTGGTCCTTTGGGGGGGAAGAGGGACAAAGTTGGCAATGAATCTGTTGGCCAGTATATTGGCAATATCTGTTGGCTAGGTGTAGGAGGTACCATTGTGCAGTAGCTCAGAGCAAATCTGGGTATCGCCATAGAGATTATTTACTTAACTATAGAAGGCTGTGTGGTTGTGTTTACTATCTGCTGCAATTCTGTTTTCATAGCTAGCTTTAGAGGATTTGATGAGGGATCTAAACTTTTTGTTGAGGCTGATAAGGGAGTTTTCCATTCTTTGGACTTCCCCTTATTCTGCATCAGCTTTGTCCTTCTGTTGTAGAGTTTTTTATGGCAGGAGGACCACCAGATTGGCTTCCTTTTTTTGGAGGAGAACATCTTGATTCTATTGGGTATGGTGAGATCCATGCATTTGTGTATGTGTTCGTACAGTGCATTGGTGTATGATTCGGCAGTCATGCAACTATTCTTCATTTGCATGGGTGCCGTGAAGTTAGCCACTTCTGTTTTTAGAAGCCCAAAGTCAGCTTTGGAGAAGTGTTTCATGGTAGTTACCTTTGTTGGGGGGTGGGATGTGGATTTCCAAGGTGATTAGTTTGTGGTTGGATCTAACCAGGGAGGAGTTGACTATTGGTGTAGAGCAATGGTTGCCCATGTTAGTAATGACCGGGTCAAGGATGTTGCTATCTCTAGTGGGGGTAAGATCGAGCTGATCCATGGCATTGGAATTAATGAATTCCAGGAAATGTTGGGCAAGTGAATTGGTACATGAGTAGTTTTCCCAGTTAATGGAAGGGTATTTGAAGTCACCCAGTATGAGAGTATTAGGTTGAACCCTAATATTCTCCAGGGTGCTTAGGAACATGGAGGTGTAAGCCTTGGGACATGGCTGGTGACCTATAGCAGGCTACAACCTGAATCACTGTCTTACCCAATGTTAGCTGCATGTGAAGTATTTCTGATGTATTATGTTGGGCTATCAGTCTGGAGGTGTGCGCATCTTTTATGAATATGGAAACACCACCACATTTGGAGCTTTAGTCCAAGTTCTGGGACCAAAAGGTGTGGAATGTTATAGCCTGGTAGTGCAGGGGTGCTTTCTGCTGTTTTGAACCAGGTCTCTATCCCCCAAGTATGTCATGCTTTGTTCAGATGTCTTGCAGTAAGAGGTTCAGAGGTATGGTTATATCATTATTTAGTGACTGCACTACTGGTATCATCCCAGTGACCTAGAAGACTCCTGGAAGTGGTATGAGGCAGTGGCCATAAATATGATCCCACACCCTGGACATTCTGTGAACATCTGTACAGTTGAGAGTTATGTATGGCTGGCCATTGTTAACAGACTGCCAAGATTGTGTTGCAGTGTTCTGTGTAAAGGTTTGTTGGGCTGAGTAGGGAGAGTAGCAGATCTGAGTGTCATAGATCCTTTTCTATTTGATTGTGCATGGTGCTACAGTTGCTGGTGGTCTATCAGGTGTATATGTTTGTAGGGGCAGACTGAGAAATGTCCTGTAGCACCTCAGGATACCAATTAGACTGTGAGTTGGGCCAGTATATGTTGGTGTAGTGTGTGATTGGCAATCAGCATATGTTTATTCAAGCAGTCGTTTACTCTAGAGTTCATTTGGGGTACTGGTATGAGGCTGTTACTGTGGTGCAAATGGTTGTGGGTGGACATTTTTGCACCAATATCTGCTTTTCCCTACGGTTCCATCCCTGTAGTGCATGATATATTTGGAAATATATGGGTAATTCTCCAGAGCTGATTTGGGGTTGTGTTGTGTTAGTTTTACTGTGGTTGCAAAGGTGCTGGGTGAAATGGTTGGCAGCTCTCACTGTTTTTTTTTTTTTTCTCTTCTGTTACATGACTGCAGCCATACCTCTCCACTGTCCAGATGTCTAGACAATGTCCACATGTGTGGGTCATATGTTTGGTCTGTTCCCCAAAATAGTTACGGGTGTCTAACAAATCACTGGGATGATGTGAGCTTTGACATCAGTAAATAATGACATTAATTTGTGTTTCAGTCCTGGAATTTATCAGGGGTTATATGTTAAATCAAACCATGCTACTCTAGCAGACTTCTATGCATATAACAGCCATATTTCAGAGATGTCACTATTGTTTGCCCTTTATCCCCCACTTTGTCAGGCATTTTGCATATGTCTTGCAGTAGCAAGTTGTTTATATATACATATATATGCATATAAGAGTACTATGGATATGTATCTTTCCCTTATGTTAAATGACTGTAATGCATTATATGTTTGTAAAAGCATTTCAAATTCTAAGTGCTCAGATGGTGTAGAGGTACATTACTGTGATTGTAGAGCACAGGGTTTTGGGTTCAAGACTGAGAAGTGATGATTTTTTTTCATTAATGTTAAATGACCAGAATGCATGATATGTTTTTAAAAGCATTACAAACTCCCACAGCTCAGATGGTGTAGTGGTACGTTGCTGTGATTAGGGCTGATTATTTTGTTGCTGGGCAGAACAAGGGCTGGTGGAGACAGAGTGATTAAAGCACTTTTAAGCAGTTGCACATGAGTTTACATGGTTTTGTGTGAAGCTAAGCAATACTAACAGACGGTTAAGCCCTCTTAGCTTCACTTAAAGCGCTTACTCCCACTTTCACCTGCACTAATTTTCATTAAAGAAAAGAAAAAAATGGATGATGGGAAATGGTGAAATGGGGCAAGCAGGGGGTAAAACATTAAGAAAAACAGCTAGGAATGTGCAGGACGAGTATAGGAAAGAGCCATAGCTCTACATTTCTTCGGCAGAAAGAGCTGTGTATAATGTGTAGAATTTGGAATTTACAGCCTCAGACCCCACAGGGTGAGGTGTTGGTGACAGACATTTATAGAATAATTTGTGGGTAGAGTAATTAATTTTGCTGTACATGGGGGCATAATGTAGAGCTATGTATGGGGCAATGTTTTTTTTTGTGGGACAGATGACTTTTTTTTTTTAGTGTGAGAGTAGGATTTTGGGGAAGGGTTGTAGGTATGTTTGGGGAGGTAGGTTTGGAGCTCCCCCTTCCTATGCTTTAGCTCAGCCCTACAGCACTTTAAAATGACAGACATTTGGGTTTTAGTCTTCATACCCTTCAGGACATCTGTACTACTACAGATCTTTTATTCTATCAACTTTCCAGGTGTGTATGTGTACTATTTAAAAAGTGTCTGTATTTTTGTGCCTTTGTCCCCCCATTATTTATGCCTTTGTACAGCTTTCTTGCTCTCGGAGGTTGAGAGGTATGTGGGCAGGCATCTGGGCATTCTGCGGAAACCTATACAGTTCAGGGCTATGGCTGTATGGCACTTTTACAATGCAGGGGGTGTGTAACAGAACCTGTCACACACCCCCTGCATTGCTTTCTTGCTCCCCTGTCCGTTTCAGTGTCCACAGACACTGAAATACTCATTTTTGTGGACACTGAAATGCTTTTAGTGCCATACAGACAATTCCACGGACACTGAAATGCTCTTAAAAAGTGCTATGTGACACTTTGAGTGCAGGGGGCATGTTAGATGTGCATGCACTACCTAAACACGCCCCCTGCACTCAGTAGTGTTCATGTCCATTTAGCCTTAGCAGCAGCATGCCTTCATGAATATGCAAGGTGCGTTGCTGTTAAAGCTAAGGGTAAATTGACATGATTCGCTCCATGCAAGAATAGCACTATTCCTGCACGGAGATTATTGAATCCAGGGGTGTATCTTTCTAGAAATGTATTTATCTTTCTAGAAATGTATTTATGGCAGACACGTTTTGGAAAACATACAGTGCATTTATTTTTTATTTATTTATTTATTTTTTGGCCTACTCAAAGACTTGTTCATAGAAACACTATAATCAAAAAGTCGCTTTAACTCATTTACTTTATGCATTACTGAGTATTACTTTAAGTACATAGAAAGAATTGTGTTCAAACTATGAGACTCTAGAAGTTTTATTCCCAAGAATGGAGAGACAATGTCAGCTAATGTGTGTGTGTGTGTGTGTGTGTGTGTGTGTGTGTGTGTGTGTGTGTGTGTGTGTGTGTGTGTGTGTGTGTGTGTGTATGTGCATGTGCGTGTGCATGTATATACATACAGTATGCATACATATTATATATGTAGATATATATATGGGTCTACTGCTCTACATCGAAAATACACTTCTTCGAAATAGAGCAGTAGACCCTACACTTCAGCGAAAGTCCACTTAAATGAAAGTGCACTTTCGCTGAAGAGTAGTTCCCTGGGTTACCAAAACAAAACACTAAAACATGTTATTGCAGGGGGGGCAAGCCCCCTTGCATTTCCCATGTGGGGGGCTGTGCCCCCCACACCCCCCTACTTAAATATGCCAACTCCGAGATCACACTACAGCAGGGAAAAGGGAATATTCCCATTCCACACTGTATTGTGACTGTCAAAGTCAATGTTCTAAGTTTCACTACTTCAAACAAGTGGACTCGTTGAAGTGAGGTTCGAAGTAGTGAAACTTCTAACATATTGACGGATCTCATATATATATATATATATATATATATATATATATATATATATATATATATATATATATATATATATATATATATATATATATATATATATATATATATGTATATATATATATATATATATATAGATATATATATATATATATATATATATATATATATATATATATATATATATATATATATATATTTTTTTTTTTTTGTTATGTGTGAGTATTATATTCAAGAAAGGACTAATAATTAACTTCCATTCCTCACATGACTAATAAATTGCATGGATGTTAGCTGTTCATGGGATTGGTGTATAAGATATGTATGCGATTCATGAGCATAGTGTGTGTGAGTGTATCTGCCCCAAAAACAGGCCTCTTGTGTAATGAGATTAACCTGGTTAACAACAGATAAATGTCTAACTAAATAAAATGAATACATTTCAAATTCACATGTGGAGATAGCTGGCATGAGGATTTCCTCTATATTATATGATGAGATAAACGCCTTTTATTTGTTCAGTTCTACTCATTTCCACCCTTGCTGTCTAATTATGTCAAGGTAGTCTGTATGCATAGTAAGGGCTTCTATCTTGCCAGATAAGATACTTCGTAATATATTCATCAAGATGGTAGATACCATTCCGTGATTGAGTCCATTCTTGGTTTCATTGCATAGTAGAAACTATACTATGAAGCATTTTCTTTTTACCTTTACAAATCGTATCTGCTGACAGTAATAAAACACACTCACACACATACACACAAAATGCACTCACAAGTTTCTTTTCCTGCTTTTGCTACATCATGTTCCCCCTATAACTTATTTCAACTGTTTTCAGTCTTTCAAAATAAATAAATAAATACAATCCTAATGCTGCATTTTGCATTCCTTACAAATATCTATGGTGATCATTTTATTGCAGTCCTCATTAAGTTTGTCTCCATCTGTTTGCCTTGTGAAGTCTTTCTTTTTTTTTGCATTTCTGTTGTCCTTATATCCTTCTCCTACTCTGTATTTATTCTGTGGCAAACTCTGCACTACTGCTAAATGGAAACAGACAAACAGCATCCTCCTCACTGCCCAGTGTTATGTTAAAAACATATGAAATTTCCTTTCTCAATTGTTTTATTTAAATTTTTAACAACAAAACATTAATATATGATAATAGATATACATATTGAAAAGAACAACAATAACTACTGTAAACTATTTACAATGGTGTCTACTATAAAACAAAGCTTTTTAAACAGAAAGGGAGATGTGATAAGTAGTTGTTAGTTAATTATTAAAGTCTGTTTTTCCAGCAGTTCTTTGAATTTCAACCATATATTCTATAAAGAGATGATTCTAGATGTACTTGCCTTGATCATGATAAGTTCAAGATGAAAAACTTCAGTTGCCAAATGTACAAATTCCTTCAAAGTAAGAAAAGTTTCATTCTTCCAGTTCTTGGTGATGACTTTTCTTGCTAATGTTAAGATACTCCATAAAAGAGGATATTTTATTTTCATGACACACATGGGAATAGGTGTATTAAATAAAATAAGAAATTTGATCGGCATAAATGTATCATTAAAAACAGACTGTAAGAGAGAGTTCATATTATCCCAATATGTTTTAAGTTTTATACAATTATCAAACATATGTTGCTAGCCAGCATTAACATTAAGTGTACATCTCCAGCATCCTATGTCTTTATTATATGTCTATTCAAATTTATGTGGTATGATAAAGGTTTTATGTAAGAACTTTCAAAAGAATAGCCTCCACTTTAGTGATGAAGCAGTTTGTTTTGAAGATTTGAGTATTAGTTTTTTTTATCATCTTCACTTGGGGAGTTATTCTTAACAAGTCTAAAATAACCCCAGTATCTTTCTCTGTGACATACTGTTGACTTCTTAAGTGCCATATATATTTTAGATAGAAGTCCCTTTTAAATTATATTCTGGTGCATTAGAATAATGAGTAAATCAATGAATGTGGGGAAAAATTTTCTAACTATTGATTGCATTAGATTAATCTTATGTTCAATGAATTGTCCTCAATTTTGAATTTCTAACCAAGTGTTTTTGCTTAACTCAAACTTATTAATGATATGGTCAACATTTTGTAACTTCTGATTCTCTAGTAATTGATACCAGTATAACAGGATTTTGTCTTTAAATACAGTCATCATTGTTAAATTAAATGTATTAATACTATTTTGAATATAGGCAATTGGAAATACAAAGAAAATCTAGGCTTTATATCCAAGGTTAATGAACATGATTTTTATAAAGGCGTTATTATCATATTAATATAGTAAGAGTTAACTAGTCTGTTTTCTATAAAATAGTCTTTTACTAAACAATGAAATTTATTAGTACCTATTTTAGTAAGATATGATTTTGTTAAATTATTGGACTTACAGCAAATACCTCCCTGATATCTTTCTATTTGGCATTATAATTTTTATTTAACCAAGAAATTATCGTCTTAACAATTAAGGATAAGGAATATAATTCTAAATCTGGAAGACCAGTGCCACCCAATGTCCAATCTCTATTGTGATAATTTAAAGCCAATCTAGGATTGTTGGGAAACCAAAAAAGAAAATCTTAAAAACAAATAATTATACTCTTTTATTTATTTATTTATTTGGGGGGGGGAGTAGGAGGGATAAAGATTGTGTTATATACAGAATTTTAGGAAGGATAATTGTTTTAATTAAAGAGGATCTCTCTCCCATACTGAAAAAATATCCCATTTATTAAGAGTTTGTTTTATGGAATTTAAGTTATTATTATAATTAAGGGTTGTTACATTCTAATATTATCAGACCAGATTATCCCTAAGTAAGTGATTTTACTATCTTTCACAATGCATTTAATGTTGTTTCTTGTCTATTTTAGTAACATTATAATTAACAGGTAGCATTTCAGTCTTATTCTCATTAAAAATTAGTCCTGATTTTTCTGGACTATTTCTACTGCTTGGAATACTGCAATAAGAGAAGAATTGCAATCGGTCAAAGTTAATAGGATATCATTGGCAAATAATAGTGTTTTGGGGATTAAATCATTATTTATTAGTATGCCTTTGATGTTTTTATTTGATCTTACATAATTTGCAAAAGGTTCCATAAACAGACCTAAAAGCAATGGTAGGGGGTGGGAGGTTGGCAAAATGGTTAAGGTGTTTACCTTGCAGACACAAGGTGCAGGGTTTGATTCTCACATGGGATAATTGGCTAGGCTTAAAATGGCCCACAAGGGCACTTAGCCTAGTACTAATCTATGAACCTATGAACAAGGGACAGCCCTGTTTAGTACCTTTAGTAATCATGATTGATTGGGAAGTATATGAAGCTATCTTAATATATGCAAAGGAGTTTTCATAGAGAAGTTTGATCAACTGTAAGAAATTGTTTGAAAAATTACATTTGAAATTTCCAATGGATGATGCCTTTTTCTCCGTATACTTCTCATATATACTGTACATCTGATAGTATGATCTCCATCATGACTTATGGAATTTACTTTAAAGTTTGAGCCAAATGTTGTCTGGCTTTCAACACTTGCATTTCTCTGTACCATTTAACAAACATGTGAAAGACAAAACAAGATAGTCTAAAAAATGTTGTCATGTTTTTGTGTCTGTCAGGTTCCTATAATCCCAGCTCTGGATCACTATTAATGTGCTTATCCAGTTCAATAAATGTACAGGTTTAACACAGAGGCCAAAGTTATGCTCTGGAATACCCCATGCACATCAGCCAAGTTCAACATTTACAGCTTTGTGGCATTTGATTATCAACCAAGAAAAAATCATTATAGCTGTATTTAATTCCATGAAGAACAACATCCTGAAAATAATTGTAAGGTACATCTAGATGCTAAAGGACCAAAACACTGTAGATAAAGCCTTCCTGACATTAACATCTTGTAGTAGGTTTTATTTTGTCAGTGTACTCTACATTTGCCAATTCCATAGTGTGTGACAAAATTAAAATGAGAAAGAGTCCATATTATAGTGTTGCAGAATTTGTCTTCCTTTTTCTTTGCTAAACAATGGTAATTTTAAAAGCATCATGCTGTAATAAGGATGAAAATTGCCAAATACAGCTCTCAAAATATTTTGTGAATAGCATCTGAGACCACAGTTGTATAGCATTATGTGAATTTACATTATATATTAAATACTTTCATGGGCATATGTGAGCCTGGTCAGTCTCATTAATTGTTGTAATGAAATAGCATAGAGTGATCTTTCTGAATGTTCTGTAGGTGTTGTGAGAGTATATTTAGCTTTGGTTGTTCTTATGAAACCTCATCCACCTCAAAACAAAACTGTATTTCTAGTGGTAGAAATATTATTTACAGTATGGGGCTTTGTAAAATATGCCTTGCAGAAACCAAATGCATTTGTTTTTTCCCCTTCAGGACTCTGGTTAACATTTTTTTAGCTGTAAGACATAATAGTAATTCTACTAAGATAACATAGGGTACTCAACCTGCAGGCTGCATGAAGAAATGTTTGGTTCATTCACTAGATCTTGGTTGTGCTTGTACTACTCAGATAACCACAGGAATGCTTTATACACTATTATGAATTTTGAATTATAAAACTGTCAGGCAAGGTAAGAACCCTAGAGGTCCTTTTTGCTAGAAAATAAGCAATAGTGTCACCTTCTATTTCCCCAGGGAGTAAGAAAGGCCTGAGGCTATTACAACTAGCTTATATCAAGATGATCTGTATTATTTAGGAGATACTGGGCTTACTGTGGTAAAAATAGCATATAGGATTTCTATACATCCAGCTTCATATTAAGCTCATACAAGGATTTTTTTAAATCCCTGGGCATAGCAAAATATGAAGCAAATGTGCTTTGAGAATTTTGTATGGGACCTAGATTTGCTTAAGAAATGTTCAGAGTAAAGAGAGTCTCCGGGCTGTTAAGCTGACTTGGAAGTGTTTGATATGACAACAACAATTCCATTCATTCCACCACTAAGCACAATGATGGCCAATGGAAGTAAGTGTGTGTGTGTGTGTGTGTGTGTGTGTGTGTGTGTGTGTGTGTGTGTGTGTGTGTGTGTGTGTGTGTGTGTGTGTGTGTGTGTGTGTGTGTGTGTGTGCGTGCATGCGTGCGTGCATGTGTGTGTGTGTGTGTGTGTGTGTGTGTGTGTGTGTGTGTGTGTGTGTGTGTGTGTGTGTGTGTGTGTGTGTGTGTGTGTGTGTGTGTGTGTGTGTGTGTGTGTGTGTGCATCTACATATCTATACACACATTAAAAAGTTACTTACCTCTACATCTACATCTATCTCTCTCTGTCTCTCTGCTTTTCATTTTATCTATATATGTCAGTGGGTGAGTGTGTGCGTCTGTGAGAAGGAACACAGACAGAAATATAGAAATACAGTGTTCATATAATCCTAGTCTTACCTTTGTTTATGCCCATACAGGTACAGCTACTGCTGTTTTCAAATGAAACAGCTTCCCAGTCAGAAAGTATTTAGCTCCTTTCTGTAAATACTATGCTGACATAAAAAGATGGGGTATTTTAAGTAACTGTCACTGGCACAGATACATAACCCCTTAGGATTTATTCTATTCTATTCTGTTCTATTCTATTCTGTTCTCTTTTGTTCTATTCTATTCTATCTATCTGTATATCTACTTTTTTATTATCCAAGATAGTCTAACTGAACAAATTGCCCCTTTTCAGCACAGTGCTGGGGAGAAAAGTTCTGCAGTTAAATGCAAGTAAATGATTACATTTTCTTGTTACAAATATTAGAAACAGACAAAACACATAACCTATAGACTACTAAGTAATATGAAGCAGCATAAAGCATAACTAGTTATGTTATTATATACTATAGTACAGCAGAGCTGTAACAAGGTTCCAATAAAGGTGGCAGCTACTCCAGGAGCAAGCTGTTAACGGCCATAATTGGCAGGTGTTAATGGGGCACGAGTGCAAAACTGGTATTCGATTTATGAAGCTGCAGGATACCGCAAGCTCATAAGTAAATGACGATACTGCATTTGCAGTTTGGTGGTAAAAACTCAGTGTAAGTCAGTTTATTTATGTATTTATTTCTGTATTTTTAGCTGGGATAGAGCACTTATCTAAATTGGCCTTTCTTACTGTCTCCATGGGTGCTATACTTTCTCTTTAATGGACAGACATTACCATTAATTGTAGTGGGGTGCTTGTTGCACTTGTTACTATTATAGCAAGCAGCTTGCTATTATTACACACTTGGAGAAGTCCTTTTTGTACATCTTTAGGTTTGGGTTGAGGGAGTGCCATTCAGGGAAATGCCCAAGGCACCAGATAACCTAGGTATGGCTCTGTAATATTGTACTATACAAATCTATAAAGTATATTTATAAGTAGATGGAAATAAATTACTATATGCTTGAAAGGTCTTCACTTTATGCTCAAGTCAGAATTTGCTATATGAAAGTTAATAACATAAGCCCTTTGCTCCCTGCTTGTGTTTGGCACTAGTGGGTGTTATAAGAGACCCTGAAATGAAACAGACACTTTTGGCCTGGCTTGTACACACCTTCACTGGTGCAAAGCTAAACGTATGGAAAACCCTAACTTATGTGGAATATGTAGAACTATGTGATCCATAGACTTAAAAATTAATGCCAAATAATTTAAAAGAACATACCTAAAACTTATGTTGTACAGTTCCTCTGTAGACATTAACTTATAACCACTTGCCTGACATAGTTGGAGCTCATATAATACTCCTACACATAATAATCATATATTACCCCATTCATGATGGTGAACATAATTTTACATCATTTAGTTATTTATTTATTTACATTTGTTGACCGGGAGAGTCCGACTGGACACAGGTCTGTTTTCAGCGGAGGCCCGGGGAGAAAAGCTCCACATTAAGTATTGCTTACATTATACAGTTAAAAAACATAGCATTTAAAATATAAACATTAGTCCAGCTGAGGACGTAAGACAAGAATAAAACATAGATGTAAAACAGCTGTAGAACATAGTACAATTTTAAAATATGGTGACAAATACTAAACATGGTTACAAATGTAGTTGAGATTCATCAGTGAACAACTGATACAATCTGTTTTTGAGGTACATAACAGCCATTAGCAGTTGTTGCTACAAGAAGTTAGTACTATGTGGTAGGTAGCTGGGAACATGAGTAGCCAAGATTGCTAAGAGTAGGTTGTTGATAGGGGTCTGAGAGAGGTAGCGGGTGGGTGGATCAGATGGTATTAGAGGGGGGGTTGCAAGGGCATATCTGGCAAGTTTTGAAGTGTGATTTTAGTAAGGATTTAAAGTGGGTGCAAGAAGTTACAGAGGTAATTGAGGATGGGAGGTAGTTCCAAAGTTTGGCTATAGTGCAGGAGGATAATGCTTCTCCAGCAGAGTTATTGGCTCTTGTGACCTGTCGGAGGTTTTTGTGGCTGGATCTCAGTGGCCTTGTGGTTATGTAGGGTTGGAGTAGATTCCGGAGAGATGGGACTTTTAGTGGTTGGTTTATTAGTTTGTGGGTGAGTGTGAGTTGGTACCACTGAAGGAGGCGGTGGAGCTCTAGACAGCCTAGTTCTGCTAGTGAGAGACAGTGGTGAGTACGGTAGGAAACCCCTGTGGTGAATTTGGCGATTTTGTTGTAGCAGGTTTCAAGCTTATTTAGGTCATATTGTCTAAGGTTAGTAAATATTGGAGAGGGGTAGAGTAGGGTAGAGATAAGATGAGAATTTGCTACCAAAATTTTAGCTGCTTTGGTAAGTAGTTGCTGATTTCTATATAATGTTCCTAGTTTTTTGTGCACTTTTTTAATGGTTATGGAAATGTAATTGGCAAAGTTCAGTTTATTGTCTATTTCTACTCCTAGTAATTTGGTGTGTTCTGTAGGATGGATGGTGGTGTTGTCTTTTGCTGTAATGTTAAAGTGAGAGCTGAATAGGGTAAGTTTGGTGGATTGGAAGATTAGTAATTTTGTTTTGTTTGGGTTGAGTATTATTTGGGCATCGGATAACCAAGTTTCAATAGAGGAAAATGCTTCATGTGTGACTTTTTGCAGTTCAGGTTGGGAGTGGGCTGTGCAGATGATGGTTGAGTCATCTACATATTATATGAGTGCTCCATGTGTTGTGGCTGAGGCTAGATTATTGGTGAAAACAGAGAAGAGTAGGGGTCTCAGGATGGACCCTTGGGGAACCCCTATGGAGACTGGTAGTTGAGGGGATTGGTCATCCTGCCAAGCAATTGCTTGTTAGCAGTCAGATAGGTAACTCTGAAACCAGTTGATGACTGGTTGAGAGAAGGATAGGTTATTGACAGGAGAGATGAGGTGTTTGTGTGGGACCATGTCAAAAGCTTTAGAGAGGCCTAGGAAGGTAGCTGTGTGAGATAACCTGCATTTTTATTTTGTAAGATAGTGTTGGAGAAAGAGAGTAAGGCAGTGGTGGTGCTATGGTTAGGTCGGAATCCGTGTTGTGTGTTGGAGAGGAGCTTGTTAGCAAGGAGGTGATCTGAGATTTGAGAATGAATGCATCTCTCTAGTATTTTGGAGAGTGGCGAGATAATAGCTATGGGGCAGTAATTGATTAGATCTGTGGAGGGGCTTCCTTTGTGTAGGGGAATTATGTGTGAGACTTTCCATAGTGGGGGAACATAACTTTCTGACAGAGATCTGTTAATTATGTGTGAGACTTTCCATAGTGTGAGAACATAACTTTCTGACAGAGATCTGTTAATTATGTGTGAGACTTTCCATAGTGTTGTTACATAACTTTCTGACAGAGATATGTTAATTATGTGTGAGACTTTCCATAGTGTGGGAACATAACTTTCTGACAGAGATCTGTTAATTATGTGTGAGACTTTCCGTAGTGTGGGAACATAACTTTCTGACAGAGATCTGTTAATTATGTGTGAGACTTTTCACAGTGTGGGAACATAACTTTCTGACAGAGATCTGTTAATTATGTGTGAGACTTTCCACAGTGTGGGAACATAACTTTCTGACAGAGATCTGTTAATTATATGTGAGACTTTCCACAGTGTGGGAACATAACTTTCTGACAGAGATCTGTTAATTATGTGTGAGACTTTCCATAGTGTGGGAACATAACTTTCTGACAGAGATCTGTTAATTGTGTGAGACTTTCCATAGTGTGGGAACATAACTTTCTGACAGAGATCTGTTATTTATGTGTGAGACTTTCCATAGTGTAGGAACATAACTTTCTGACAGAGATCTGTTAATTGTGTGTGAGACTTTCCATAGTGTGTGAACGTAACTTTCTGACAGAGATTTGTTAATCAAGAGTGATACTGGGTAGGCCAGAGCGTCAGCTGCAAGGTGAAGGTATTCCCTTGGGAGGTTGTCTGCTGCTAATCTGGTGGTTTTAAGTTTAGTTAATAGTAGTTTTATTTTGGAGGCAGGAACAGGAGAGAAAGAGAAGCTAGTGGGGAGATTTTTAGTTGTAGTTGATGGTGTGGGTTTATTGGGGGGGTTGTGTTGTCTAGCTAGTGATAGTACGGTTTGTGTGAAGTGATTGTTGAAAGAGATAGCAATATTTTCAGAGGCGTGAGTTAAGTTGAAGTGGGTGTACTTACTTTACCTGGGTGGAAGATGGAGTTTATTGGGGACCCAAATTATTTGGGGTTATGTTGGGAGGAGATAAGGTCAGACTGGTAGTATTAGATTCTGTCCTGTTTTATAAGCTTTTTGGTTCTATTGTGTAGTTCTAGGAATTTTTGCCTAGTAGAGAGGTTTTTGGTTTTGCTCCAGTTGTCCAAGGTTTTATCCCTGTTTTTTTATTTCAGACAGTGTTTTTTTTGTAGCCATAGGGATGGTTGGACTCTAGTTCAGGAACGTCTTATGGGGGCGTGGTAATTAAGGATGCATAGGAATGTTTTATTATAGTAGTCAACTGCATCATCTAGTTTGAGGTATTTTAGAGGTTGCCAGTTACAGTCCTTTTGGGATGAGCTGAATAAGAGAGGGATGAAGTTAGTTTTTTTGTGTATTTGATGGTAGATGATGGGTTTCGCTTTATAAAGGTGTTTTCTTAGTAGGAAGGTTGGGGAGTGATCACTGAGGCTGTCAGATAGGCAGCCTGCTATATATGACTGGGGGGCTCTTATTAACTAGTATCCAATCAAGGGTAGTGTGTTTGTTGAAGTTTTTATTTATCCTAGTAGGTGACTGGACTAGTTGTGTGAAGCCACAAAGGTTTACATGATGGGTTGGGTGATTGCTAGAACAGGATTGCCAGTCAGTGTTGAAGTCTCCTAGAATTAAAGTTTCTTGGGGTAGGTGGTGGGTAGTCCAGTTGAGGAGGTTTTCAACTGGAGGGATGTTTTGGCCAGGTGGGAAGTAGCAACCTATTATGTTTAGGGTTTTATTTTGGTTTATTTTAAGGTTGGTATATATTATTTCTTCCTTACCTATTTGAGGAGCTGCGAACTTTAAGATCTGGATGTCTAGATGCTGTTTAAATATTACAGCTATACCATCTCCTTTTTTGTTTAGTTGGTCTACTCTTAGTATATTGTAACTGGTAGAGAGGATTTGCTCATTGGTAATGTGTGGTTTTAACCATGTTTCTGTAAAGATCACTACATCAGGGGAGTAGAAGTCTGTGGTGTCATGGAATTCATGCACCTTGTTGCATATACTTCTAATATTTAGAAAACACACGCACACACAAACACACACACACACACACACACACACACACACACACACACACACACACACACACACACACACACACACACACACACACACTAACAGTGGTCTGTGCCCTGCACCCTTTTTAACTTAGTGCTGATTTGTGCAGCTTCTTGGGCATGAAGATCAACATATTCCCTCCTTAACCTTCTGTCTATCCTAATAACTAGAGCTAATTGTCTTTGCAAGCTCTGTGGTATATGATAATGGGATTCTGAAAAGTTCCTGGTAAATTTGTCTCAACTAGCAAGCCTTCTTCCCAAGGAATAACCAAAGGGGGGGGGGTGTGAACAGCTGATACAAGATGCCTCATCTCAGGGTGGAATGGCTAGGCCTACAATATGAGTAAATGTGGTTGTGAGTAGATGTAATGGCTGTGGCTCAGTTAATCGATAGTTAGCTGATGTTAGTTGTCCCATCTTAGGATAAAGGAAGTGGCTAGGCCTGTAACATGGGTACAGCATGACTTACAGTAGGCAGCGGCTGTAGCAGAATCCAACAGTCAGTTTGCTACAGAGGATTACCAAACAGTGTGTACTTGATACACTATGAGGCTTTGACTAAAGAGCTGCTGAAGGCAGTCTCATTAATCAAAAAGTTTCAAGAGGAAAAATTGAATGTGCAAAATAGAACACATCTGACATCAGCATTTGCAAAATGACGAGTCCACCCCCCAGCAGCTACCCAAACTCTATTACTTCAATATACTAACATAACAATAGCATAACCATGGAAAAAGCAAAGCATTCAGTAAGTGTGAAAATAATAATTACATGAGCAGTGACTTCAAAATCATATAATTTAAGAGAAACTAGATTCAGGGAGGTGAAAATGTTGCGAAGTGTGATGGGATGTGAATGGTGAGCCTCTTACTTGTAGATCACCTGTGAGAGTTTTGCATACAGCCAGAGTTGGAATAATCATCTGTGTAATACTGCATCCAGGATTTGGCATTTGGAGGCATAGAACAAACATTTGACATTGTAGTAAAGCTTACTGGCATTGTTGGGTAATTTGGGTCATAAAAGTACACTAGTAAGACATGAATGATGGTCATGCAGTCCCTGATTCTTGCTCCCACTGCCTACCTGAGTATGAGAAAATAAAATAGTTTGCTGGAGGTGAATATTCACTTGTCATTTTCAAAGGTCAGATAGAGAAAATGTCTGTCCCACTTTATCAGCTTTCATTCTTTTACGAAACCATGGCACCCTGCCACCTTCTGTAAGCAGTGTTTTAGCCCAGTACCCACATTCTGCTTTGCAATTTCACATATTCTCTCAACCTAGCCTCTCTGCAGTCTCTTTCCCCCTGCATGCCACTACCTGTCCTACAGTAGCTTGTGTGATTTGCCCATATTTTTTAGCCATCCTGGTGGTATTCACATTTCTCTTCATTCCTACCATCCATCCAGAGGCTGACCACAGTACATTGTATACTCCTGCTCTTGTCCTATCAGCATTTTGAGTACCCCAGCCAGTTAACATGTCCTGCTAGTTAGTGTCTGATATTTGCCACACATATGTGTGTAGATGCTATAATGGCAAATGGACTGCTCAACAGCGCTTGTCATTTACAGCTTATGTGTTACCAGTAAGTATCCACCCACGTATTAGCTTACTCTGTGAGAGTGTTATCCACCAGTGTTAACCACCTTAGTTCCAATCGGCACACTGCATGTTCTCCTTCACTTAGGTATAAAACACCTGACTCTTTTGGGATTGCACACTCGTGCTTAGGAAATACAGAAGTAAAGTTCTGAATCTTACTTCTTTAACATTGCGCATCATATATGTAGTGCCATAGGATGCCAGTCATCCAGAGCAGTGCTACGTCTACCTCTTCAACTTCATGGAGTCTACCCTCCCCACCTCTGTTAGACAACAGATACCGCACAAACTTTTCTGTAATAAGGACACCCAACTATCCAATGAATGCTGCCAATTATGTTGTTAAATATATACGTAGAACTTGTATTTTTTAAAAATGAGTTGCATCTATTCATCTACAAGCAGCTGTACTATGTCAGCTATTACAATTAGGAATCCAAAGCAAGTAAATGTTAATTTAAATTTCTTTAGGCAGATTTCAGGTGAGGCAAAACACTCTTTATACATTTAAGATCTAGTTTTGTTAACAGTCAGTTACAGAAAGGAAGAGCATCTCCATATCCCCTTCTGAGATATTAAGTGGTATTAGGATTGCCGTATTTATTGTTTAATTGTAACAGAAGATGTCCTTATTTCTAATTTAATATCAGGCAATAAATAGTACTATCTGTCCCAAACAATGAAATTTGCATCAATAGTCAGTATGGTGTTTCAAATCAGGTTTCAGTGAAAAATCTCAGTAAATGCACTAAATGTTTACTTGCAATTTACAGAATAATGATGTCACATTTACTGAAAACAATTATAATGGGCCTGCCTTTAAAGAAATGTGGTAATTTTCAACTCAAATCTCAAAATGTTATAGAAGGAACACACTTGAAAGTATAAGTGACAGGCTTTTAATACCAGTGGAATTATTGCTTGAAAACAAGATTATTAGCAAACAGAATGTCGCAGAGTTATTTAAATGGGTGACTGTAGCATTATTCCTTTTACTATGACCATTTTGCAGAAATGCATGTACCTATTACTGATTTATCGGGTGATGTTTATTCCCTGTGTGAAAAGGACATAGTCTCTAAAATGTGTTAACATATTTTAAGGCATTGGTTTTACTCTGTTTAACTGCATGCATCTAATAAAATAACACTGCAATTTTCACAACACTGTTAAAGAACTATTTTTGCAGCAGCGTAATACCCCCATACATTCCTCGGTCTTGGGGGAAGCCCCACCCCCATTATTTATCTCATCATCAGCTCCCCTTTTTCCCCATTTTACATTAGGCCCAAGTGTTGCATCAACTGCTACTATCTGTCTTATTTCAGAACCACTCTTACACCTTCAACAGTGTTACCCAACCGTTACAGGTCTTCTCTCATGCCAACATCCAAGTTTTGGTTGGACATCTTTGTCTCCTTTTGCCTACTTCCTTTAGTTCCCAAATTTGTTCTACCAAATCATCTTCTACTTTCCTTATAGATCTGACTGAATTATCACAATACGTTTCCTTGACCAACTCTACAATTGGGACTGCTTGGCTTCTGCTCTAATGTCTTCATTTCATCCTCTGTTCTCTAGTGTGCATCCTAACTACTCATTTCAGGCACTTCATTTCTGTCACCCCAAGTCTTCTCAGTAGCTCTCCCTTCACAGCCCAGGTTCCTATACCATACAGAAGCAGTGGTCACACTATTACTTTGTACACCTTACTCATCAGCTGCTTTGGCATTCTTCTGTCACACACTACCCCTCACACATTGTACTAATTCATTGTTGCACCTCTGACTCTAGCTTTGACCTCTTCATTCAGGCTTTCCTACTGATCTACCACCCCTCGCAGGTACTCAATCCTGTCTTCCTGTTCCACTATTTTCCCTTCTATCACAGTTTTCAGCTTCTTTTATTTTCTTCCATTTAGTGATGTAACAACAGTCTTGTCTTTTCTTAGTTTCATTCCAGATGCCTTTAGTTTTGCAATCCATTCTGCTATCATATGTAAAAATCCAAAAAGAAGAACCTGGTGTTGAATGTAAATCCTCTCTGTTTATTCCAATACAGATAAGCTAATTTTCTTTTTTGATATGACATGATTTTTAATGAATAATATAAAAGCAATGACTTTTTAAGTAAAATTATCTGATAAAGTTGTAACATTGATTAAAATGAAAGTGCTTATCTGTATTCGAATAAATGGAGTGGATTTACATTTGACACCTGGTTCTTCTTTTTGGATTTTTTACTCATCTTGTCGTGTATTTGGAGCTGCTATTATACTTCCTGTCAGGGTCTGCTTTTAGTGGCTCATGATCTGTTCCATCTGATCAGTTGCATCAGTTATTGATCAGTTGTTGAGCAGATGTAGTCCATTTCTAATACGAATGGGACAAGTCTCAGGGATAAAGCCTAATGCACACTCATTCCCTCAGGAAGCTCATCTTTGGGATCAAGCACTGACTGTAATTGTGCCATTTGATCATTGTACATTGCCTGCACTGATTCTTCCAATATTTCCAGGACATTTAATCATCTCAGAACTGCTCAAATCAGTTTTCTGGGGACGTTGGTATATTCTTTTTCCAAGTGTATGAATGCATATTTGGAATATTTTCTCATCTCCAGCTTCCTCTTCACTATCTGTCTCACTGCCAAAACTGAGTCAGTGTTACTGCATGTTGATCAGAATCCAAACAACTTATCTTCAGTCTTATTTTTTCTACTACTCTGTGTATTCATTTATCAATCACTCTCTCCAGCACTTTCCCACAGTACAATAGGAGTCTGATACATCTGTATGGCTTGCAGTTGTAATTATCCGATTTAGTCATGTCCGCAGCACTAGAAAGCTTTTTCCCAATCATCTTAGACATCTCTCTCTATGTCTGTCTCTACTGCAATGAGTACTAAGAGAATCTATGTTTTCCCTAAAGAACCCAAGATCATGATCATATCTACCATGACTTTATCTAAATCTGCCATTTTCTCTGACTTCATTTTCCTTAGTACACTTCATATTTCTTCTAGCGTGGGCTCTCCTTCCACTTTCATCATGTTCCATGCATGCAGCAGGACAGCATCTGTTGGATTTTATTCACTCAGGACATGATGTCCTTTGTGATGTTCTTTGCACTTGTGAACAGGTTGTTGCTGGCATTTCTTATGAATGGCATCTTTTTCAGCTTTACATATTTTCCTTTGAACATGATAGAGCCATTTGGTGCTATTGGAGTTATTCTGAGATCTTATTTGTCATTACAATTGCTCATTCTCTTTATTAGCCAACAAATGCTCCTTTTTATGCTGTTCCATTCTTTTCTATGTCACACTTCTACATTCCTCCACTGGATTCCCTTATGTACATTATTTCCATACCCAGCTCAGCTTCATACCTCTTCTATCATCTCAACAGAAGCAGTTTTGACTTGCTGCCATTCCACTTGGGTTACCCTTATTTCAACTTTTTCCTAAGATATTGTCTTGGAATGCCAGCGCAGTCAATTTTCAGGTCTTCAAGTTAGTCTCTGATTACCTTAGAGCCTTCTTTGATCTCTGCTTAAAGCTGACAGTGGCCTCTAGTGGTTTATGCTGGAGGCCAAACATTTCACTAGGGATGACTTTGCAATCTTTGTTCTATGAGGAATTTGCTCTTGCATGTGATCTTGTGATCCCTAATCTCTCTTTCTATCTTTCTCCCTCAATATGTACACACATACATACATCGCAATCCAAACTGTATGGTAACACAAACTCAAAGAAAAGAAAAACGCTGGAATACAAAAAATATACTCGCTTTCTCCCTTTTCTCCAAATCTTGTGAACCAAAAATTAAAGCATATCATGTACGGCATATGCAGTTCTGGCATACTGGAAACTGCAATAAATGTGGGATCTTCCTGCAATGACATTGTTAGGCTCACTCAAATGCTGTGTGGCAAGCTGTAAGTTCTTCTTAGACTGTGCTTCTTTGTCAAAACCTTGGACAGCAGTCACTTGCTGAATTCTATTAAGGAGATGATCATTTTATATATTTTTATCACCTCTTTTAGTTTTAAACATCTTATTTCAAGTTTTTCATCATCAACAAAAACAAATATAGATTACTGCACATATTTGCACAAAACTACACAATTCAAGACCAAGGGCTGGATTCATTAACAGCCACACTAAGTGCTGCTATTGTGTTGGTGGTGTGGTGCACAGCACACAAGATAGGGTGCTACTTAGTATTCACTAAACAGCTCTAAACATCGTGTAGAGCCTCAAAGCAAAGGGAAGTGAGAGAATATGCTAATGAACACATAGACAAATTAAATGCAAATTAACCAATCCAACATGACAGAGCTAGTCAGGATGCTATAAAGCAATTGTGTATACTCAGTACTCACTTTTGCCCTGAACCCCAAAACCCTTTGGAATACAGCACAATTACACTTAGAGAAAACATGTCAGGGTTTGCTGCTGCTATCATTATGCTGTATGTTCAATGGGATTTAAAAAATGGTGCTGCTTCTGCTGCTGCCAGATCTCGGGCAAGAAGAAGAATGGTGTTTACACCCCAGTTGACTTGTCATAGACTGCATGACAGAAACTGCAGAGCGATACAGGAGGGACAGGGAAACAATGGAGGAAATATGCAATCTCTGCTGCTCCCACCTCAGGCCCCAGGGAAACCGTGGAGACCCCATCCAAATGGAAACAAATGTTTGTGTAGCATTATGTATACTAGCTACTGGTACATTCCAGAGACCCACAGGGGCTATATTAGGGGTGTCACAGACATCAGCCTCTGGAATATTATTTCAGTTTTTAAATGCAGTGCTATAAGATGCAAGGGAACACATCTGTTTCCCATGCACCACACTGGAGAAAGCAAGAACCATGCAGGAATTTTATGCAATGCTACACTTCCCTGAAGTGTTGGGGGCCATAGATTGCACACATTTAAAAATAAAAGTGCCACCTGGTGAACAGAGAAGGAGATACATCAGCAGAAAGAGACACCACTCAATAAACTGTCAGGTTGCCTGTAATGCCCAAGGGATCATCTGCAATGTCTGTGCAGGATATCCAGGCAGTTTTCATGACTCACACATATGCTACACCTTTAAGCTTTACTTAAGGATTGTTATGGGTGACTTTCCACAAGGGCATCCAATGGAAGATGTAGGTTACGCACTGAAGCCCTGGCTTACGACACCCATGAGAAACCCACACAACACCACCAAGCAAGGATACAACAAGGCTCACACTCAGACTAGGAATATCATAGAATGTGTGTTTGGATTGCACAAATCAAGATTCCAGGGTCTATACACATCATGAGGTGTCATTCAGTATGCCCCAGCACCTCTTCCAAAATACTCACAGTCCGTGTTATGTTACACAATATAATTTTCAGGAAATGGCTTCAACAATGACAGCAAGGAGCAGGACCACAAGCAGGGTCAGCAACAGCAGCAGCACATACAGATGAAGAGTCTAAGAAAGAGCCACCAACTGCAGATGGTGCTGGCAGATAGAGGCATGCACAGTATGCCCTGGTTGTGGCTGTGAGGAAAAGGATAGCACATAGACTCACTACTTAGGTCAAAGCCTAAGATCCCATGTGCATACAAATATGAAAACAGTTGCCTTTCAAACTCTACAACTTTTACCTAACATGTAATGGCTGTCTTCTGATAACATCAGACAGGGAGAAACCCAAGGATACAATTTATACCTGCAGTAATGATAAGGTAAGTGTGAAATCTGTAAGGAAAAAAAAGTTATATAATACAGTACTCTTATATGGAAATATGTATTTGCCCCTAAGAAGAGCATTTTTCTGAGGTGCAGACTTATATCAGTAATGGCTTATATGACTGTTGTCTACAATATACAGCTATGCATTCTACCCAATACTGTGCATCAAGCATTTCACTTGACCACTGTCTATAAACCAAGGAACAGGCCAGTTATACCATAATTTGCTCATGTATAACAATAAGCAAGACTGAAATACCTATTGCTATAGCAATAAGCAAAACTGAAATACTTATTGCTTTGATTGCTTCACTTACAATATTAATTGCAGTACAAAAAGGTTCAACAATATACTGTATAAACAACCATTCACAAATGAGTAGGAACTAGAAATCAAAACATACTCTTCTGCAATACATACTGATAAATGTGAGCCTGTGAGTAAGCAAGCACACTATCCACTGTGTGCATCAGATATATCTATACAACTCTGAGTCACAAAGACATGAGCAAAGGGCAAGGTAAAGTAATCATAATTTACACAGGGTGATAGTGGGGAGGTGGCAGGAAAGTAAGGCTAACATCAAAGAAGTGAGTGTTTGCAAGTAAGAAACACATGTATTTATTAAAGTATATAGTTGTCAGGGCCAGTAACAAGAGATGTATAGCACTCAGCAGTACTATTTAGATAGCTTGCATGTGTGTTAGGAGATGTTAGCAACTTTTTTTTTCAGTGTGTGTGTGTGTGTGTGTGTGTGTGTGTGTGTGTGTGTGTGTGTGTGTGTGTGGGTGTGTGTGTCAGTATGAACACAATCAAGCACTGTGCTAGCACCATGTCCTGGAATCCCGCTCAGGTGTGAGCCATGCATGCTAGAGTAGTCAAGCCCAGCATTGTTGCTCCTGATAGTGAGAACTGTCTGCCAGGAGTTGCACTGCAACTTCTATGGCCCTGGCTAAAAGTCTGAGTGCTGTCCGAATGTGAGTTATGTCTACTGGATGAGCTTTTATCATTACTACAGCCATGACCATGACCTTGTGGCCTACAACATCTGGATGTGGACATCACAATCACTGCTGAGTAGTGGAAATAGTGCCACTATGGGGGCAGGATGTGGCATGGCCAGCTCTGCTAACACCAAAAAATGTAGCTGCTCTCTGGCCATGTGAATGCCCTATCCAGTTTGTCATTTTTCCTGTACAAGGAGTCATCTATATAGGTGAAGGAGTCACTCATGTCAGAAGTCATGATGTTTAGCACTCACAAACTACCACATAGGTGGTAGTCCCCTAAATATGGAAAACATAATAAGGGATCTGGGGACCCAAGTAGATAGTAATCTCTCCTTTGATAATCACATTGCCAAAGTGGTTAGAAAATCCATCTATGTGGCCCACCTAATCACAAAAGGGTTTGCATCCAGATCAAAAGAGGTCATTGTGCCCCTCTACTCATCACTCATCAGACCCATCATAGAGTACAACACCCCATTTGGGATGTACCTTACAAGACACCTGCAACAACTGGAAAGACCACAGAAGTACCTCACCAAGAGGATCACTGGCCTCAAACTGATGCCTTATGCAGCTCGACTGAAAAAACTTCAGCTGTACTCGGTTGCATACCGCCTGCTCAGAGGTGATCTTTGCCTGACATACAAGGCCATGTCCAACCCAGAATTGCTGGACATGCTCCACCTAAAGAAATCCTTATCCCCTCAAGCCACACGCTCTAGGGATCTAAACCTCACCACAAGAATAAATAGGACATGCTGGAGGGACAGATTCCTGTCCCAGAGACTTCCCATGCTTTGTAACAAGATTCCAATCTACATTAGGCAGAGCTCCTCACTAGCACTCTTCAAGAGAAACCTTGATGAGTGGATGGGAAACAGAAAGTTTACCCCGGGGATCACTTCAGTGACTCTGCTGGACAGAGGCACAGGGAACTAATCTAAGGGGGCGGCGAAAGCCAACACATTCTGGCTAGGCTTATAAATGCCTTCAGGCAGATAGCCTAGTACCTACCTATGAACTTATGAACATTATCTCCTGGTGAAACATGCCTGTGCTTCCACTGTGGTCTTACACATATGTCCGGTGGCACCTAATGATATACCAGCATCAAGAGGAGGGTGAACAGCAGACCTCTTCTAAACTGTTCTACCAACCCTCATCTGTAGCATCTCACCCTCACAATGGCTATGGGGAGAGTCAGTCAGCTCTACAACCAGAGTAACCACACTACCCTGATCAACTGTGTCACTCTCAACCTGTCCGACATCAGAGGGCTCTGTGGTATGGTTATGGGTAGCAATACTGGCTCTGTCTGAAATATGGGCAGGGAATGTGAGAGCCACAACCTCAGTCTTAGACTGACACTCTGCATCTCCAGACTATACCTCTTCATCACCCCATCATCATCAGAGGCTACCAGTACCCTGCCATCAAGTGGTATGAGTTCTACAGTATCACTATCAGGATCTTTTATGATAGCAAGCAATAAATGCAACAAACTAAGAAACAGGGAATAAAAATAATAAAAAAAATATAAAAAATGTTATGTTAAACTGTTTTAGATGCTACAGCAATACAAATATCAGTCTCAGTTACACCTAAATCTATCTTATATACACAAATAACAATAAAAAGGTGTGCTTTCCATGTACAGTTGGTCTTGCAGACTGCAATGCAGATGTCCCTGTATGTAAGGAAGGAAGAGGAAAGAAGGCTAAATATCACAATGCACATGAAACAAGAAACAGATAACAATCTCTTTACATGTGCAGATTAAGAATTATCTTATATAAAAATGTACTGACTAGTTGAATTACCCTTAAACATCCTCCTCTATATCTCATGTACTGTGTCATCTAGCTCATATTTATCGCAGGTTCTAGGTATATCAGTCATATCAGATATACACATACAAAGATATATACACATATATATATATATATATATATATATATATATATATATATATATATATATATACGGGTCTAGGACATTTCGCTGAATGCATATTTCACTGAAAGTCAAATTAGTGTGCACTTTTCACTGAAAACTCAATTCACTGAAACACATTTCACTAAAAGTTATATATGGCCTCTTCCCCACTGTAGTGCAACCCTGAAGTTAGTATATATAGTAAGTGTGTGTGTGTGTGTGTGTGTGGGGGGGGGGGGGGGCTCTGGTCCCCACATCGGGGGGTGTGGGGGGCATAGCCCCCCAGATATTTTAAATATTTTGAACTATATACATGGATACTTGCAATTCCAATATACTTTTCTTTTCCGAACATAATATATACTTAAAATATGTGGAGGGGCTATGCCTCCCACCCCTCCTTACTATATATACTAACTCCAGGGTCACACTACAGTGGGGAAAAGGCTGTATATAACTTTCAGTGAAATGTGTTTCAGTGAATTGAGTTTTCAGTGAATTGTGCTTTCAGTGATTTGTGTTCAGTCATTTGAGTTTCAGTGAATTGTGCATTCAGTGAAATGTCCTAGACTCATACATATATATATATATATATATATATATATATATATATATATATATATATATATATATATATATATATATAAAATGGCACTTATATTATATACACATATAAAGATGTATAGAATGATAGATACATTACTTTTATTTTGCATACCTGAAAGTTCGGCTTCAGACATCCTGGGTCTGTTAGCTATATCAGCACCAGGTTCCTATTACCTGATCAAACATTTAGGTTAGCGAATACTTAAACATCGATCTCGTAATAGTGAAAGCAAAAAATTGCGAATGGCCAATTTAATGCAGGGAAAGAATTCCCTTGACCATTATGCAGATTTTGCCCCTTTTCCCACTGTAGAGCGATGTTGGAGTTGGTATATTTAGTTAGGGGGTGGGAGGCACAGGGGTGTGGGGGGCAAAGCCCCCCCACTTCATTTTGATTTAAATTTTTTTTTTTTTTTGCAGCTGAGGGAATTCATTCCCTACATTAAATCGGCTGGTCACTGTGTTACCAGGTCGACATTTGGGTATTCGCTAACCTAAATGTTTGATCAGGTATTATAGACGCTCAGCACCAACATCAAGGATACTGTGTGAACCCTCTTCTGAGCTAGCTGGATCTCTGATAGGGGAGAGGAGCTCCTTTGTTTTTAGTCTGTTGTGGTTTGGTAGCCCCCCATAGACACCTGTTCTTGGGCAACTGTATCTGCCATATGGTGGGCAGAAGTGATCATATCCCTTGCCTGTATCATATCTGGGAGTAAGCTCTCCCATGCCCTCCAACAGCATTTATGTCACTGACCACCTGTGGCCATATCCTGTCTGAGGTAAATTTGTCACTTCTAATATTAATAGTGTAATTTGTATAATAGTGTTTTGGGGAATGGAAACAAGAATGGGAAAAGGAGTGAAATAAGAAGAAAATGTGTTAATAATGAAGGAAAGATCAAAGAAGGGGATAGAGAAGTGTATTATGTTACTACATTTACTGTATTGACAGAAACTATAGTTAAGGAAGTTAAACAATATTGGAAAATGGTAACTAATGATAAAGATTTGAGATATTTGATAAAAAGCCAGATTAAAGTTTCTTATAAGAGGAATGGAAACTTGGCAGATGTGGTGGCACATAACCGTTTTATACCACCAGAAGTTACTAGGCATTATAATTTAAAGGGAAACAAAATGAGAACCATAGCTTGTAAAAAAATGTTCAGTGTGTAAACATGTAGTGACTACTTTTCCAAAAATGAATGATGTAAGGTTTACACCTAGAGGCCTTTATACATGCAATACTGAAGAAATAATCTATGCCCTTAGGTGTAGTTGTAACCTTTATTATATAGGAGAAACAGGTAGAGCATTTAAAACCCGCTTACAAGAACACATAAGGGGCATTAAAAATCATAAAATAGAAAGCCCTTTAGGACAACATTTTATGACTGCACACAATGCTGAACCAGATTGCTTACAAGGGTGGATTCTGGAAAAAATAAAAGTATTATTGGGAGAAGGTTCACATATTAAAGAAAAGCTATTGAAGAAGGAAACTCTTTTTATTTTAAAATACAATACTTTGGAACCCAATGGGTTAAATAAGGAAGTTAATTGGAAATATATGATTTAATGAATTAATTAATTTTTTGATTGTTTAATTAATTAATGAGTGTTTTGATCTTATTGAGTGTATATATATATATATATATATATATATATATATATATATATATATATACATATATATATATATATATATATATTGAATGAAGTAGTGGATGAAATTGGACTCGTTGAAGGCTTGGGGATGAAGCGTTAAGTTTGAATTAAATTCTTGTGATTGCTGCACTGTGTTCTGTGGTCCGTGACTATTATTGTAGTATTTTGATATTTTTGTCCAAGTATTGTGGTATTTTAGATTTGTCACTTCTACCTGTCCCTAAGAGAAAAGCTCCATGGTGATGGAAGGCCTGGATAATGACCTCATTTTTGCATCAGTGAATGGTGGCTTGCAGGGTACAGATGTATTGGGCACCATATCCCTTTATGAAAAGAAATAGAAAACAGATACAAAATTAAATTTATAACACACAAGCTGGATGGCTGTGAAGTTGTGAACTCATTTATCTATAAATGTATGCATCCATCATGAACACAACAGTTGAAATAGTAATGCTCCCCATGACTAAACACAAGTTAAGATATCCCACACACACACAAAATTCAGAAAATAATAATTATAACAGTCCTGTAATGTGGACAACAGTTGTGCAACTGTGTAATACATCACAGCATTAACAATACTAATTCACAATGTACAAGTGAAATAGATAAAGCTATTATAGTGCCATATCCACTGGTGTAAAGACCAGCCAGGTAGATATCGCCACTTTAAAACATTGTTTGGGCTACACATGTAAAAATACCTGACCTTGCATAAAGTTATATTGCACTCTTCTGCAATAACTGTTCAAATTCTGAGTAACTAAAACCTACACAATTATGTCAGGTAGCATTAATTACCAAATGATGTAATGCAGACAAATAACTGATAGACATGGGCTTTTCCAAAACTAAAGAAGAAGGAAAATGCAGACATATAAAATAATGGTTGTAATGGGCATTGCAATCTATCTGTAGTGTTAAATTAAAGCATTAGGTAAATAACAGCAGCACACCTTGCCAAGAAAGCAGTTTAAGAAAGTAGATAAATCTCTTCAAAGTGTATTTAGTAGTATAGATCTCTCTGGATCCAAACAGTCTTCTCACTATAATACAAGTTCCTTAGCTACACAATTACCTTTATATACTGCAGATTCTGCCCTCTGAACACTGTAAGTATGCAAATAAGGTGTTAAATCATTTGCATTCCTGAATACCACAATCTACAGTAATTGCAGGGAAGGTAAACATTGTGTAAAGAGCTTCACAGTTGCATTCACACACTCTAGTACTGCAAGGACAAACATTTAAAAGTGTTATCTGCTATTGGCTTGCAGACATTAATGATTAGTGTGACTTCAGGAACAATCAGTGTTTCACCATTTCAATAGTGTGACCTCAGGAACAATCAGTGTTTCACCATTTCCCGTCTTTGATGTACACTTACTAAGGGTGTCAGGGAGAAGAGATTTAACAAAAGTCTGAAAGTACATTGTCTAAGGGAAGCAACATTCCTAACATTCAATTGTTGTTTTTATGATCACAGTTACTGCCTCTTAACTACGAAATGTGGTGTATATTTAAGTGAGTACATTACTCACTGATAGAGATTCCACATGCAATAAAAATGAGATAACATTGCTCTTAAGAAATCTTAGAATGAGGCAACCTAAATTAAAAGAGGACTACTGCTTCAATGTTTCCACTCTTTGTTTAATATTGTTAGTTATTGTCAATATCCCACTCATCCGTTCATTTACTGGCAAATTAGAAAGGACAGCTTCCATAACTTGTTTATGTTGCACTTTCAATGTGACTTGATAAAATGTTATATGTTGAGTGCATCTAAACATATTTTCTTCATGCTAATATGTATCTTTTTATGTGGCACATATGTGAAATAATCTGAAATTATTGTTCTTAATAACCTGGTTTGATAATTCAAATCCATACAGGTTACTGTTGAAAGATAAAGCTGGGGAAACATTAGAAATGTACATTTCAAGTACTTATTTTATTTATTTATTGAATTTGTTTACTGGGAAAGTGCAGTGGGCCTAAAAGAGCCCAGTTTTGGTGGAGGCCCAGGGAGAAAAGCTCCAACAAGAACATAGATGTAGAGAAAAAAAACTAAACATTAATTGGTACAGAAGTAGAAACAGTGTTACACATAGTGGTTACAGTAACATATACAGAATATATACATAAGTCAGGAATTTAGTTGGTTGCCAGATGAATTCAGAGTGGTAAAAATGGAGATAAATTAATCAGCATTAGTGTATCAGTATCAACAAGTAATGAAAAAAAAAAATAAATATGGAGAAAGTATCACTAGTAGTAAAACGCATAGAAATGTAGTTATAATATAAGGAGAAGGAAGAGGTTAGGTTATAGAGCAGGTACATAGCCAGAAAGAGTTCAATTTGTGTCTTTTTTCCCTTTTATCCTTCGTGCACTGTTTGACATTGTGCTCCGTTGTCTTGCAGCAGTCAGTCGCAGTGAATGGTAACTCACTTCCTAAAGTAAAAACTGACAAATTTAATTTAGAATGCTATAAGTAGGACAATTGAAATTGAAATTGATATTGGTGTGCTTTCCTCAACACTCTGGACAGTACTGAGTGAAGACATTCAATCTGTCATATACTTATCTCTGTGGCATAAGATGAAAATGATGTGAACTTAGAGAAAACAGTATAGGTGATGTGGGTATGAAACCTGTTTGCATATCATTTTACTGAAGGATGTCATAATAAATATTGACACTCATTTTGGTTTATGTTGTATAGCAATGAGACACTTAAGTAATCTCAGTAATGAGTAAACCTGACAGGCATATGTCATTTGAAATTATGTCAGTATTAATTACATGATGTGTGAAATATGAAAACATTTTTGTTGCCCTCTGCCCCTTTTCTATTCCCGTGGTATTAGCTAAAATTCTGATATTATGAGACATAAATATTAGAAGTAATGTGGCAAGGAGATGTGAGAAGGCTGAATGTGTCAGTGCAATGCACTGGTAGCTCCACTGATTGCTATATACTGATTCATTTCATGTTCCTTTAAATTGTTATCCAAAAAAATCTTTATAATTTTTTTTTTTTGCTATTGCTTTGTGCATTTACATGCCACTTGACAACATGCAGTCGGGTTTTATGTCTTAAGGAAAATACTAAAATATTTAATATGGCTTAAGGGAAAAAAAGTAAAATATTTAATTTGTCTTGCTTTCAATAGTGCTCGTAAGCCTGGCATTGGTGCATGGCTGTCAGCACCATGGATAGTAATGCCTGCAAAGAATGCATCTGAGAAATGACCAGCTCTGTGGAGAAAGGTGTAAATGAAGTGAAGTGAGAAAAATAAGACAAATGATGCAGTACTCAAATCCTATTTAGAGATTACATTTCAATTACCCATTATCTCCATTTGCCCTCTGCCCAGCAGCATGCTATCAGGGTTCAATACCAAAGGAAAAAAAGGAGAACATTTTAATTTAGATTGCCATCAGTGTCACAATTGAGCCTGGTGTTGGTGTATGGCTCTCAGCACTCCAAATGGCAATGACTGCATAAAATACACCTGTTATCTACCCTTCTCTGTAGTACAAGCTGTAAATAAAGAGACTTTGGAAAAAATACAAATTTACTGTGTGGTTCAAATTGATAATAAGGATAGTTTTGGTAATTATGTTAGCTGCTAGGATAGACACACATTTTGGAATATGATTTACATACCTTAAGTGTGGATAATAAATGCTGACTATGTTACTTATACTCTTAGTATCTTGCTGTTACAAGTGTGCTGCATTGCCACAATCATCTATACTTCTTGATAATGATGAACTGTATTATGTATGATGTCAGAAATAGTTTCTAAAGTGTGAGAACTGATATTTAAGGACAGGAAGAATGTTGCCTTTAAATGATCCAGCCATGAGGTGTACCTCAAGTTATGATGTTTCAAGCCAATGATTAAAGTAGTATTCGTATTTCATTTTTACTTTCATTACAATTTCATAATATTTGTTATTTTGTTGTCTTTTTTATTTGCACCCTCCTAAGTAAGTGTCACACTAATATATTTCACTGCCAAAGGAAAAAAATGAAAAATTTAATTTGGGCTGCAGTCTGTATCACAAATGCACCTGACAATGGTGCGCTTTCATCAGTACTCTGGACAGTACTGAGTGGAGAAATTCAACCTGTCGCATACCTATCACTGTGGCACAAGATGTAAGTGTGGTGAGTTTAGAAAAAGAACACGTGATTAATGGTTGAAATCCAGCTAAATGATACTTTTACAAAGGGTGTCAGAATACCATTTCTCACAACATTTTTATTAGGAATGTAAAACTAAAGGCAACGATAAACATGTTTATTGCAAGTGAATGTGTCATTAATGCTTGCATAACTAAATTGTTTTATTTAAGATATATCATTAAAGCTTCAGATATAACCTCAAGATAATGTGTGTATAATTTTTTAAACATGACAATGATATTTAATTTAAAATGCACCTGCATAGGTATTGTGGGTGCAATACTTTAGTTATAATCTTCATGAATCATTGCATATTCTAACAATGTGTTTAGAACAGTATGTCTTTTGATGTAGGTGTGTAACATACCCTGATATGTATTACTCAGGTTATGCAACTCCATTCATCTGAAATATATTTACAAACAGAAATATTGACTTTTACATAGGAATACATTCCCAGGACTACTTCAGATCACACACATACAGGCCTTCAGAAGTATAGCTCCATTAATTTTGGAATTAGTATATCTGTAATTACTGTGCTTAAAAGAAAGTTCTCCTGTGACAACAACAATTAATAGGCTAAGTTTCAATTATTGCATTCCTTATCCCATGAGATTGATTCACAGCTGGTAAAATACAATTTTAACAGTCTCAAAGTACCAACATCAAAATATGTCACAGTTCACTGTATTTATCATTCCAAACATCAAACATTACAAGCCAAGTCATTAAGCATGTCATTGTTGGACACTGCAGTATTCGTCAATAGGTTGAGCATCACATAAAATCCCACACCCACGTTTCATACCTTTAGTACTATTTGAAGTAAACAGTGCCAATGTGCCTGACAAGGAATTCATATGTTTGCAACTGTGCAAATGCAATTGACAAGGCTGTGCATCTTTGCACACAACTTGTTGCACATGAAGTATGTGTTGCATGCCAGTTCAGACATATATTGTTAGCCTGGCTTCTGCAGACATGCTGGTGAAGGAAACAATGGTGCTAAATTTAGAGCACAAAGGGGGGTGTTAAGGGGAATCAGGATTTTTGTTGTACTCCTTGTGAAGCACTACAGCCATAGGCTGCTACAGAAGAATTATACTGGTTTCAGTATGAGGGTGAGGGCTTGGAATAGCTTGACCAAGGCTGTCTCCATTGCAACTGACATTTCATGCACTGGGGAAGAATGCCATCAGCACTATATTAAACTGAAAAAGCACAAGCAGAACCTCCTACACTGATGAGAGGATGAACTTAGGACTGCAAATTCCCCTCAGTTTTTTTACGTGTACTGACCTATAACCTGTCTATGATATGGCATTAATTATCCAGCTACCAATGCAGTTATTCATTATACTTTTATATATTTATTTATTTATTTTCTACTGTACAATTGCAGATGAAATAGCAGCAAACCATGAGGTGCACCAGAAGAAATTAACTCACCTCAAAGAGGCACAGAATAAGTATGCCTCAGGTCCAAATGCAAGCCAGATAAGCATTTGTAGTCCCTCACTCCCTGTCATTTTGTGCAGGCATACTTCAACCATGATGTCAAGCATGCATGCCTTTTCCAATAGCTATTGCTGCTTGTAGGCAATGAAAACAGCAGCTTAAAACAGAGTGTGAGTGTGTATGTGTGTGTGTGTGTGTGTGTGTGTGTGTATGTGTGTGTGTGTGTGTGTGTGTGTGTGTGTGTGTGTGTGTGTGTGTGTGTGTGTTCAATACCAAAAAGCAATAATTAGGTTTTATTACAGGATAGTTTCTAAAATATTAACAACAATAATGAATACTAGGAACAATTCAGTTATGGTAAGTGGAATTATTACATGTGACTACATATATTTTGTATGGCACAGAGAAATAAAGGATGTTACTTTTTTATATCCTAGCAGTGAGATTTGCTTATTTTATGACATATTAATACCTTCCTGTCATATCTGGATGTGGCAAAGGTGTACAGTAGTTAGTCATCATATTTGTGTATGTATTGAAAAAAGTATCTTGAAAAAATAAAATAATGTGACATGCCATGGATCAAATTCTCTCGATTCCCCCCCCCTCCTCTTTTTTTCACAATTTCTTAAACTTATGCTGTTTGCATACCTTGCTGATGAAAACAAAAAGAACCAACAGCACAGAGAGGTAGACCAACTACCATGACTATGTCTGCCATACCTTCACATATGGTAGCGCAAACATCCAGCACTTCAGGGTCACAACCTGCCAGTGTTTCCTCCATAATCCCTCCCCTACCTGCTCCAAGTGGGTCAGGTAGCTCTTCCCCAGCTGTTTTGTGCAGTGATACCCTCCAGGAGCTATAATAGTGGAGGTGATGAGTTTGTCACCTGGCAGGAACTGACAGGGCTGGTGGAGAATATAATGGAAAGATGGAAAGGGGCCTTGATGCATGTATTGGCAGGATTAAAAAGGTCCTGAATCACATTGCAAAGACAATGCCATGTCTGGCACTGAACCAGGGAGCTGCTGCAGAGACAGTGATCACAGTTTTGTGGGTAAGGACTAGATTCTCACTGTTCTCAAGCTGGAAGTGGGTGCACCTCTGATGTCCTCTACCTGTTGCCAATCATGGTGTCCCACAAACTTTTGTCTCCATTTCCATCCCTGTCTGTCTTTTAAGTCCTGCAGGTCTGTGGATTTTTTCTAACCTACCTCACCTACCTGGCCCTCTAATTCTAAGCACCTTTCCCAACATTGTCCTCCCTGCCCTCCCCCCACCAAAAAAAATCTGTCTCATACATAGCTCTCCACCTTGCCTTTGTGTCATCCTGACACAACGGATTCGGTCCAATTGGCCATGCAACATTATTCTATTCTTGTCACCCTTCACTGGTATGGTGACTGTAAAGTCATGGAATTGTGTGTACAATTCTCCTTTTATTTTGTGAAGAAGTAGATTGGTATCATTCTTTCCCACAACCCTTCTGCAAAATCCTGTATTCTCTCCCCTATGTGCTACCCTCTGCTTGCCAACCCCATTTTCACCACTGTCCTATCCACTTCTTTTTCACGTTTAATCTGGTCAAAATATAGATTCACACACCGCACACATGGCCAGAAATGGCCATGGAAAAGCCTTCACTTTATGTCCATGGCATTTGCATGGAGTTTGGCATAGCACAGCAATGCTGAGTGACAGTAAACACAGTTTAACTTCTTATTGCAAATACTGAAGAGTTCAGTATAATCTTTAGTGGTTAGGTTACTGTTGTGCAAATGTGCATAAATCTGCTGCACTATGGGTATACAGAGCAAAGGCAGACCAAAAGCCATAATGTGGAATAATTAATTTAGCAATTCTTAGGCTGCTGGATGTCTTAAAGCAGGAGCTGCTATACAGCGTGTTGATATAATTACCATGTTTGTAAGCTGATATTTTTGCACAGTGTCATGGATTTGATTACATCTGTATCTCAGTGTATTACTTCATGCCATTTTATATTTCTATCACATAATTAACTGCAAACATCTGCATTTCTGCCCATATTACACATTTCTGTAACATAACATTGGACTAGTGCAGCAAGATATAATTTGCAATAAACATTGCAGCCCAAGCCAACCTTATCCTGGTTAGGCATTTCTGTTTATTGCACTCTCCCACCACTTATTTGTGCCTATAGTAATAATTTTATTGGATAGATTGATGATGATTTAATAAGTAAGACTAAAACACCAATACATATTCCTACATTTCCCACAAAACATATTGTGCTAGTCTTCTCTGCATCTATCTCTAACTCTCTCTGTTCACCCCCTCCTGCTTCATTAAGTTGTCAGTGTGCTTCAACAGCATTATTTTAATGCTGTGAAGTAGGAATTCCTTTGTGTTGTAGTAAGCTAAGGCTCATATGTGTAGAAAGACATTTGAATAATCCCAAGCGTTCTAATTCAGTCATTAGGGAAATGTTACTGACTGGTTTTGGTAGACTAAGTTATATGCACCTGTTGGCTATATGTAGTTGTGAGCCACCACTATCCTTCTGTCATAATCTACTTTGTCTCTACCTCCATGTCACCCAGACGATGTATCTTCTCCATTCTGTATCATTATAGGTTCATAGTTTCATAGGTGTTTACTAGGATAATGACCACAAGGGCCTTTTTAAGCCTAGTCATGCATCCCAAATCTCTGACATGTTCTCATACACTTGATAAGTATAAGCATGGGCCTGGGAGATTAACTATTTGCAGGTTACCTATTTGCATTAGAGACATAGGTACCAAACCAGGGATGAATTTCCGGTTTCCTATCCAATTGTCCAAGCTGCAGTTGCATTGGGTTAGGGAAGAACTCTGCTTCACATGGATGGGGAGCCTTTTCCATAGACAAGGTAGTCTCTGGGATATACACCTATTTCTCCATCAGGTCTTATTTATATCACAGGCAAGGTTTAACCTTTAGAATGGGTAATTCTGGTACTGTTTGTTTTGTGGATATGCAGGAGGTCCATCAGACTTGGGTATGCCAATGCCCTGTATGCCAAGCATAGATATCCCCTCAAAAGCCTGTAGGAGACAGAATACTGAGATAGGGCCTTGAGGCAGTCTGCATAGGACATATTATTTATGCTCTTTATTCATTTAGTGAGGAACCTCTGTGGACTTTATATTGGTTGGATATGCCTGGTTAGGTACATACGAATGGGGGCATTGTACTCAGTGATAGGTCTTATGAATGCCGAATACAGTGGAACAATGACTTCTTTGGACTTAGATGCCATACCTTTGTTTATAAGTTGTGCAACATAGAATGATTTCCTCACCACTGTAGATATGTGATGGTCAAAGGCTAGATTACTATCTATGTGTGTTCTTAAGTCCCTGACTGCTGGGTCAACTCTAAGAGGTATGTTGTCAATATGATAGTTACCAGAGATGGATGACTTCCCAAAGGATACTATTATGCATTTTTTGGCATTTAGCTTTAGTCTGTGGCTCTGACACCAGTTGTTCATCTGTGTCAGCCCATCCTGGAGAATATTTGTGTCATTGTGAGATTCAGTGACAGCTCCTAATTTGCAATCATCTGCAAATTTAATAATCCAGAGATCACTGACGTTGGCCTTGACTTCTGAGAAGTAAATGCCAAATAGGAGCAGGCCAAGGACTAATCCCTGAGGGACTCCACTTGTGACTTGCCTTTATGTAGAGGTTGACACCCCAGTTCTAACTTCCTGGGTCCTATGAGCCAGTTGGCTATCCATCGGGTGACATACAGGTTTGTACCTAACCTCTTGAGTTTGTCAATGATGCCCAAGTGGGGTATTGTGTCAAATGCTTTGCCCAGACCAAGGTAGGCAGTGTGAACAATTTTGCCCTCATCCATTGCTTTGGTGACCTTCTCAAAGAAGTCCACCAGGTTGAGTAAGCATGATCTGCACTTGACAAAACCAAACTAGGTTGGGTCCAGTGTCTGGGGTTTACTATATCTCTACTGATCATCTCCATGATAATTCTTTCCATGGCTTTACATATAGGACAAGTGAGACTTATGGGTCTGTAGTTTCCAGGGTCTGTAGATGGCCCACCTTTGTGCAGAGGGATGACTGTTACCTTTCTCCATTCATGAGGCACAAAACCAGTTTGCAGGCTAGAGTTAAATAGTAATTCCAGAGGCCCTGATAGGTCATGTTTCATGCTATTTAGAAGGCATCCTGGGATATTGTTTGGGCTTATTGATGCAGTGTTATTTGTCTTAGAGAAAGCATTAAGGACCTGTTTCCTAGTGATAGTAGGGGAGTTATATTTGATGATATTTCCTGAGGGAAGGTTGAGGGGGAGAGATGAGTAAAGCTGGAGCTGAATTTATCAGCCAGAAGTTTTCCTATATCTTCTGGTTCAGTACAGGTGGCTCCATTTACAATGAGCTCTGCACACAATTGTGTATTGCCTTTGAGGTTGTGGATATAGCTAAAAAAATGCTTTGTGGTTGTCCTTGGCCTGGGAGGCCAAACTTACTGCAAAGTTGGCTTTGGTAGACTTTATTTGTCCTCTGAGTTGTTTGTTTAGTTTGATGAGAGTGCTTTTATCCTGCTGGGTGCTGCACCTCCTAATTTTTCCATGTTTTTCTTTCTCCTGGTATACATCTGATTGATTTTGTGATTCCACCAGGGTGGTTTGTTTTTAGAGTTAGTTCCGTACTTCTTCCTGGTGGATACAGCTGCCTCTATGCAGCTATTAACATGCTTGTACAGGGCTTCTGTGAACAGTTCTGCATAGGCAGAAGTGTTCTCAGGGTTTATGGGGGCTTGAATTTTGCCAGGTTTTCACTTAATAGCAGGAGGTTAGCCTTAGAATAGTTCCTGAATATTCCCAGTTTAGCTGGGGGTCCAGGTTTTATTTTTACTTCAAAGGAGAACATTTTGTGGTCTGAGCTTACCAGGGAAGGCATTACAGTAGGGGGTATGCAGCACTCTCCCATATTAGTAAGGATTAGCAATAGTATGGTTGCACCCTTGATTGGTGTATTGACTATCTGGTCCAGGGGTTGTGTTTAAAAAAATCCAGGAATCTCTGTGCATGTACGTTTCATATCATATAGGATTCCAGTTAATAGTGGAGTAGTTAAAGTCACACATGAATATGGTATTGGGTTGGATGGTTAGTGTTTCTAATAAGTTTAAATGCATGGTATGGGTTTTCTGGGTCATAGAGGCGGACCTATAGCTTGCAAGGAAGAGGTATTGGATTTTACCTATGGTGATTTGAATATGGAGCAGCTGAAGTACATTGTCCCATTTGACCAGCCTTGAGGTATATTAATTTTTTATGTAAATAGATGTAAATTAGTCCTCCATGTCTGCATTTGTGCAATGTCTTGTGCTGGGAAACAAATGTAGCTAAGGCTAAATGGAATACACAGCTTAAGGCAATATATTTGGATTTGATTGCCTTCATCCATATTATTCTGTCTCATTTTGTGCTGCTTTGCTAAGCTATGTATATTCAGTTTAATGTAATTTTGAACAAGATGAAGAGTTGGATGTATGGATTACAGTGGTCAATAGGGTAAAAAAGATGAATACATAAATTTACATTTGCTGAAATCTGCTGTAAAACAGCAACTATCACAATTATGACTTTCTATGTGTTGTGTTGAGATAATGCTTTGATTCATAGGTTCATAGGTGTGTACTAGGCTAATGGCCTTTACAAGCCTAGCTCATAGGATTACCCCGGCATCATGCCAGCCGACCTTAGCTCCCAGTGCCTTTGTCATGTAAAGCCACTGGAGTGATCCCCGGGCTGAATTTTCTATTTCCCATCCACTCTTCAAGATTTCTCTTGAAGGGCCAGTGAGGTGTTCTGCTTGACATGTATGGGAAGCCTATTGCATAGCATGGGGAGTCTCTGGGTTATGAACCTGTCTCTCCAGCATGTTCTGTTGATTGTGGTAATGAGGTTGAGGTCTCTGTAGCATGTAGTGTGGAGGGATTGAGATTTCTTTAGATGTAGCATTTCTAACAGAGCTGGGTCAGACATGGCTTTGTAAGTCAAGCAGAGATCACCTCTAAGTAGGCGATATGAGACAGAGAATAGTTGGAGATTTTTAGTCTCTCCATATAGGACAAATGTTTAAGGCCTAGGATCCTCTTTGTGAGGTACTTTTGTGGCCTCTCCAGTTGTTGCAGGTGTTTAGTGTGGTACATGCCAAATGGGGCATTGTACTCAATGACTGGTCTAATGAGGGAAGAGTAGGGAGAGACAATGACCTCTTTCTTCCTGGATGCAAAATCCTTAGTAATGAGATGTGCCACACAGAAGGACTTTCTGATCACAGTGGCAATGTGGTGGTCAAAAGAGAGGTTGCTGTCAACCTGTGTTCCCAGATCTCTTATAATGCCTTCTGTGTTCAGTGGACTACCATCAATGTGGTAATTCATGGGAATTGGGTTTTTCCCAAAGGGGATGATGACACATTTTTTTGGCATTGAGCTTAAGGGCAAGGTTCTGACACCAGTCGTTGGGCTCAGATAGGCCTTTCTATAGGATGTCAACATCACTCGGGGAGTTAATAATAGATCTCAACTTGCAATTGTCTGTGAACTTTGCCAGGAAGAGTCCCTCCATGTTGGCCTGGACTTCAGAAAAGTAGATACCAAACAGGAGAGGACCCAGGACCAAACCTATGGGACTCCACTTGTGACTGGTTGACAGTTTGACTTGGAGTCAGCTACTTTCACACTCTGGGTTCTACCTGTGAGCCAGATTGCAACCCATCTAGTGATGTAGGGGTTGATGCCTAGTTTAGTGAGTTTTTCTATGATTCCTGAGTGGGGAATGGTATCAAAGGCCTTGGCCAGATCAAGGTGGGAAGTATGAACCACCTTGTTTTCAGCCACAGATCTAGTGACTGACTCAAAGAAGTTGGCCAAGTTGAGCAGGTGTGATCTATCCTTGACAAAACTAAACTGTGTGGGATCCAGTGTTTGGAGATTCCCTATATCCTTGTTTATTAGGTCCATGGTATAATTTTCTTTCCTGGCATGCTGAAAAGGAATACATAGGGATGAAAAAAATGTTTCATGATATTTTGCCTGACTATCTTGGCTGTAATTGTTGGCTAAAGCTTTACTTAACACATCATTTAACCTGCTGCCTATTAATTTCCCTGCTACCTATTGTAAAGCCTGTTTTTGTGTGGAAGTTGGCACAGGGCAACAACGAGTACTTCTAATTGCCATTGTATGTTCAAAACATCAGGATATGATTTAGCTTGTGCTAACACTTGTGCCATCAGCAGCACAAATCACCTTATCAGAGCTCTCCTCAAAGACTAAAATAATAAAATCAAGAAAATCAAAGAACTATAGTTTCTTTTGCACAATGTTTGTATGCCTTTGTACTGTTAGCAGGTGATCTTGATTTCAGAATGATGTTGACTCATTTAATTCATTTGATTAAAGTACATGCCTGCTATACCATGTTTACATGTTAATGGGTAACCGTCTTGGTTAACGTGTTCTCACAGAACACATGAGAGTCATTCTGCAGTGCACTGTCCTATGTATGACTTACATGTTTGTCTTGCCAAGGCACATAATGCAAGTATGAGACAATACAAGTGTGCAGTCATCCCAATGAAGTCACAGCAATGTTTGATTGATAATCCAGTGATGTCCAGCAGAAGTGTGCAGTCATCCCAATGAAGTCACAGCAATGTTTGATTGATAATACGTGATGTCCAACAGTTAATGTTAATGTCATCCCATTATGTGGAACATGTCATTTTCCCTCACAGTAATACAAGGTACAGTTACACAGTATCTATATTTCATCATAAAAGTATGTCATTACACATGACAGTCATAGTGATGTTGCATTGTCCTGTGCACACATATACATTTGTTGTACAACCTATGATGCACAGTCCCATCTCATCCATACATTGCTTTTTACACAAATATTTTTATGTCCAGTTTAATATAGGTATTGTCAGTCTTCTCCTGTGGTGCTTGCAACTAGTATAATGCTCTCTGGATTGTGTAACCTAGATGGGTAGGAGGCTCTAAACCTAGCAGGGGAGACTTGTGTGTGAGAGAGACTGTGTGTAGCACTTCTCCTGAGAATAATACATTTTTCTGATTGTACAGCTCCCTTATCCCAATTTTTACAGAGACATCCTGTATGAAACACACTGATAAGGTCATTCTGACAAAAGTGCAGAATCTCTGCCAAAGAGTCTTTTTTGAGTAACCTGTGGCTAGTACATTGTTTTGTAGATTGAGTAATCTAGATAGGTAGGAGGTTTAATGCCCAACATAGAAGACTTTGGGCATGAGAGACTGTGAGTAGCACTTGGTGGTATATCCACTTTTCAAGAAAATAATACATTTAATTGTTCTCACAGCTCCCATATCACAATTTTTTTACAGCTGCATCATGTAAGACACACACTGATGAAGTCATCCTGATGAAAAGTGCACTCTCCCCCTTTAGGCATCTGACTTATCTTGAGGTGCTTGCATATAATACAGTGCTCTCTATATTGTACAATTAGATAGGTAAGAGGTTTGATGCACAACATGGAAGACGCGTGTATGTGTGTGTGTGTGTGTGTGTGTGTGTGTGTGTGTGTGTGTGTGTGTGTGTGTGTGTGTGTGTGTTTGTGTGTATGTATGTGTGTGTGTGTGTGTGTGTGTGTGTGTGTGTGTGTGTGTGTGTGTGTGTGTGTTTGTGTGTGTGCTTGTTGCTGTCTCATCTTCTGAAGAGAATGCATTTAGATGTGTACACTGTTCTCGTATTCCAATTTTTAAAGAAACATCCTGTATGAAGCACACTGATCCAGTCATCCTGACAAAAATGCTGTATGAAGCACACTGATCAGGTCATCCTGACAAAAATACACTCTCTCCCCTTAATAATCAGACTTCTCCTTTGGTGCTTATGACTAGCGCATTGCTATCAAGCTTAAATGATATAGGTATGAGGGTTGATGCACAAAATGGAAGACGTGTGTGTGAGGGTGTTTACAGTTAGGTGAGCATGTGTTCAATCAACCTATACTCTGGATAAATGCTTTAAAATGATAGATGGCTACACCATCCCCTAAGCCCACCTTTCACTTCCATAATTTCTTTGCAAACACAATGGTGTAGCTATGCACGCTGTTTGTAAAGTAATGTTTACAATGTTCTAAATTTTATGTAAAGAAAACATTGCTTTTTTAGGCAATGCTTTATCAACACATTTTTTCAATTAATGCTATAAATAACAGTGTTATGGACTGAAAAATAGCCATTTAATATTTGTAAAGGAAAAGTGGTGCACACATTTAAGTGGGGTGTGGGGAGGAATGTTTCAATTCTTCAAAGGTGTAGGGTAGCATCAATAAGAGCACAGTATTACATGATGTTGTCTGCCTACACGCTCGGTTCAACACACTGATTAGATAATTGTTCTGCAAGTGCAGTGAGGCTATTTGAATACCAGACTTCTTTTGTGGTGCTCGCATGTCTTACACTGTTTTCTAGAATGTGCAACTAGATAGGTAGGATGTTCAAATACAGCAGTGCTTAACTTCTACATGTCCATATATAGTAGTGCTTAACTTCTACATGTCCATATATAGTAGTGCTTAACTTCAAGTAAAACTGCCAATAGAGTCATGATTGTTTTACACACATTGTAGTAACAACTTTTATAACCCCTGACTGATTGTAAAAATAATGTTCCGGATACATCTCCTTGGCAATAAACTGCTATTGTCATCCCTTCATAGAGGCTGAATGTGTCATTTCTAGTAAGTATTCTTTTGTAGCACTGGCTGCTGATAATATGTTATATAGATGGTGTAAATGAATAGGTAGGTGGTTTGATTCCATCACTGCTTCAATAGTGTGACAGTAATTACTGTCATAAACCAATGGCCATCTCACAACCACCTGTATATATCCTTCTAATTATGAGACTGAATTACAGTGGCACTCTGTGACACTTGCAAATCCTAGCATCACCAGTGAAAACTTTTTGTCCACACAATAATTACATACTACTAACATACCGGCAGGATGTCACATTTGGAGTGTGCATGCTCCTGTGTTGCGTGACTTTGATTGTGTGCCTTGTACACTGTAAAACTGCATATGTAGGATTTTGCATTGCATGTCTACCTTCCGGATACGTCTTTAGAACTACAGTTGTTTCAGTAACACTATATAGATAATGGCAGATTAGTGAGTCCATAAACATTTCTTAATGTATGTCATGTTATGAGACCATCAGAAACTGTGATTGGTCCTCTGCTACAACACTTTATTTTGTGCTGCTGCTGTTGTTGAATTGCTGTTCCCTATAATTGTGTGTGATCATGCCCAGTATTACTATGTCAGACATGTTTACAAATCAGCAATGGCAAAACTGGAATTCTGATATGTCATCTGCTCTGTCTTGCCTTTTGCCATGTATCTATGTTGTTTGTTATGAGATTAACATACAGAATTTACATAACCATACAAAACAATATATTGCAGGCTTGTAGTTGATGAACCCCTTTCCTATTGGTTCCACTGTCATTTCTTTGCATAAACATGTCCACTTATGATTTACTTGACATTGCAGCTGTAAGGTTCTTTTGTTCTTGTGTATACATAGTGAGATGGATAATACAGTAGTGCTGTCAGCTTATGTACATAAATTCCCTATATATACATTTTATATGCAATGACTGCATTCTATGCAAGTGTTTTCTGCCCTTGCTAAATGTTATCTCAAGTCAGCATTTAATGTGTATATTATATTTGTACTCCACTTTGTTACACTGCAATTTATGTCGCTATCACATAATTTTTTAGTATGTCTGTTGTTATTTATGTACGTAACTGTGGGATTGTCATTTATACTAATTATCATTACATTAGTATTGGAGGTTTTATGTCAGAAATTCTTCTTGTACACTTTTGTTACACTTACTTGCTGGATATGAGTACACTTTAAACACCCCCCCCCCCCCTTCAACATTACTTAATCATTATAACATACTTTAAGTGTAACAATTCCCCATTTCACTTCCACTAATTTTCTGATGCTGCTTTGCACTTGACCGTAATACATCTGGGCTACAGTACATGCTCATATCTGAGCATTACTTATATGAGATCTTTTTTGTTTATGTTCTGTGCTCGCAAATGCAAGCACCTTTCCATGTCCAAGAAAACTATTACTGTCCACGAAAATGTGCTTGAAAATGTGTAGGCGCAATAAGTAGCATGCATATTTGATTAGCATTTCTGCTAATTATGCTAATATGTTTAAATCATGTAGGCATACTTCTATGCCTAGATGATTGTTAATGAAGACTAGGGTCTGTGTCTTAATATCTATGATATTCTGTTAAATCAAAATACTGTTATAAAACATCAACTATAAAAGCAAAATCTTGTGAACTATCAAACAATGAGAAAAAAATGAATGAGTCAAACATGAAAATGATAAATTAGCTGTTAATATGGTTACAATAAAAGAATTACCCCATATACAGAACATGCTGGAGGGATAGATTCCTGTCCCAGAGACTTCCCATACTCTGGAACAGACTACCTATCTATGTCAAACAGAGCTCCTCATTAGCACTCTTCAAGAAAAATCTTGATGATTGGATGGGAAATGGGAAATTCACCCCGGGGATCACTTCTGTGGTTCTGCTTGACAGGGGCACAGGAAAATAATTTTCTTGGGTGGCAAAAGCCAGGGTACCTTTTTGGCTAGGCTTGTATAGGCCCTAGGGCCAATAGCCTAGTACCTACCTATGAACCTACACTGACAACACCCACACTGGAGAGCAGTGATTCCTAGTCCTGTTAGATAGCAAAACTCTGATTAAACTGCTCTGCCTAGTAACGTTTATACTGGAGCAAAAAAACAGATTACTGTATAATTCTTCAACCTTGTGCTGTAGCATCAAGGCTTATTTATTTATTTATTATTGATTTATTTCACTTTGATGACCAGGGAAGTCCACTGGGCCTAGAAAAAGCCCATTTTCAGTGGAGGCCTGGGGAGAAAAGCTCCAGTAACAATGACAAACATATTAGCATATAGACATACAAAGCAATGAAGTCATACAGCTGTATGTAGCATTCTGCAGTAAAAGAAAATCTACATTCTACCATAATAATAATAAAATCTAGCAACTGTACAGTCTAAGGGTCATTAACAGTGAATTACAACTGAAATTTTACATTCCACAATAATAATAGTAAAAATCTAGAAAAAGTACACTCTAAGGGTCATTAACAGTGAATTACAATTGAGGATGAGAAATTGATGGAAATAAACTATTAACAAAATCTGGAGGTTAAGGAGGAGTAGGAGGGTAAATGATGTGAGTGCAGAGATGATGTATAGTGTTAGAAGGTGGGTTTTGATATAGGAGAGTCCTATGTGGGGAAGGAGCAAGGACATTCCTACTTTGAAAATAGACAGGCATGGAGGAGGGATTTAAAGTTAGAGTGGTTATGAGTATTTCTAAGGGAGGGAGGAAGAGAGTTCCATAATGTAGCTAAGGAGCAGGATAGCAGAGAGTGTCCAGGTGGCCATAAAGGTTTGTAGATTTTGAGCAGGTTCTGATTTTTTGACCTAAGTGAGCAATTAGGAATATATGGAGTTAAGGAGGTGGAGAGAGAGGGACAGGAGGATGGGTTAAATATGAGCTTATGGGCAGTGGTGAGTTTAAGGAGGTTCAGATAGCTGGGAAACTTGAGACATTGCAGTGAGTGGAGGGTGATGCAGTGATGGGATGTGTTCCTAGAGTTGGTGGTGAATTTGCAGATTTTATTGTAGCAGGCTTCTAATTTAGTTTCAAGACTGAGCTGAAGACTTGAGAACAAAGGAGCACCATACATTAGGGAGGGGAGAAAGTATTTGGAGGGAATAGTCTTTCTGGTGGAGGGGGTGAGATAACAGTTATGCCTATAAAGGAGTCCTAATTTTTGATGTTTTTTATGTTAGATTGGATGTGGATATCAATTTTAGATGGTTGTTAATAATAACACTGAGCAGTTTGCTGTGAGAGGCAATTTCAATGGGGGTGTTATTCTGGCTTATGATCTTGAAGGAGTTTTTATCAATGGGGGAGTGTTTAGATGGGGGAAAAATCATTAATTTGGTTTTATTGTCGTTAAAGTTTAGGTGGTTGTTTTGCATCCATGTTTCAGCACTTGAGAAAACTGACTGGGTTATCCACAGAAGGTCAGAAGGGGTGTCAGCTGAGCAGATAATTGTTGAATCATCTGCATACTGGGTTAGTGTAGAATTGGAAATGGAGTGGTGAAAGTTGCTGATGAATATATTGAAAAGTAAGGGGACAAAGACAGAACCTTGTGGTATCCCAGTAGAGGTGTATAGAAAGGAAGAGGTGGAATGTTTCCATTCAATAGCTTGTTGTCTTTTGGAAGGATAGCTGATGAACGAAGCTATGGTGAAAGAGGAAGATTGAGGGAGGAGAGTTGTGATAGGAGTATAGGATGAGAGATGGTGTTGTAGGCTTTGGAAAGGTCTAGGAACAGGGTTGATGTGATTTTGTCAGAGTCATGAGCATGGTTAATGCACTTGATGAAGGAGAGGAGTGCAGTGATGGTACTGTGGCCAGGAACAAATTAATGTTGTGTGGAGGTTAGGAGGTTGTTTTCTGTTAGATAAGGCATCAGTTGTGAGAATATACATTTTTCCAGAACTTTTGAGAATGGGGAAAGTATGACAATAGGATGGAAATTAGTGGTGTCAGTGTTTTTACCACCTTTATGGAGCAGTACAATGAATGCTTGTCTCCAAAGTGAGGGAACATAAGATTCTTGGATGGACCTATTTATTATGATGGAGATAGGGAAGGCTATGCTGTTGGCAAATAGTTTGAGGAAGAATGCAGGTAAATTATCTGGTGCGTTGGAGCATGGTTTCAGTCAGAGGAGGAGTTTTTTATTATGTGTGTGGGCACAGTACTGAGGCTGAAGGAAGTGGTATATGTTTTGAGATCAGATGGGAAGGTATAGGGAGGGGGGATATTGCAGCAGAGCCATGGAAGCTGGCAGTAAGTTTGGCTATACATTCCACAAAGAAGGTGTTAAATAGAGAGGCTGTTTTTAATCACAGCAGTTAGGGTTTGGGTATGGGTTGTTTTTACTACGGGGGTGAAGAAGGGAGAAGATAGTATTCCAGAATTTTCTATGTTGTTAGTATGTTCAGATTAAAGCTTAAAGTAATATGTTTTGCGGTCTCTGGTTATTCATTTTTTGTGGAGTTGTTTATATTCTAGTAGAGTATTAGGTTGCTTATTTCCTTGGTATTGTTTCCACTTTTTTGTCTGTTAGGAGCATGATCTGTTTAGTTTCCTTAGATAGCCAGGGAGAAGTTATAGCTTTAAATTTTTTGGTACTGAGAGGAGCAAGGTTATTGAGTAGGCACAGAAAAGTTTGCTTAAAGTAGTTGATGGAGTTGTCAAGTTGTGCAGTCAGTTAGTTTTAGGCAGTCTGAAATTGTTTGTGGGTTGAAGTTGGACAGGTTTTGGGTTTGAATGTGGTGATGTTTATGAAGGAGAGAAGGGTACTGGTCATCAAAGGTTAGTAGATGGTCACTGAGGGGGTCAGGAAAGATTCCTGAATTTGGATGAGATTTGGATGAGACACTATGATCCAGTCAATGATGGAGCTGGAGGTTCCATCTTTGTTTGGCCTGGAGGGGGAGTTAGCTGGGTGAAGTTAAAGAGATTGATTGTTTAGGTAGGTGACTGAGAGTTAATGGAGGCCAGTAAATGTTTATGTCACCTTGGATGAAGGTTTCATTTTTAACTTTAGAGGAGAACCAGGAGAGAACGTCTTCTAGTATTGTGATGTTATTACCTTGAGGGATGTAAAGAGCAACTATGCATATGGACTTGTGTTTGTTCAATTTTAAGAAAGCTATGGTTAATTCAGAGTTGGCAAATTTTGGAGTGAGAGTATTGTATGGTGTAACTGAATAGGTGAAAGAGTAGAATATGACTACACCACCTCCTTTTTTGTTGGGCCTATTGTTACAAATCATATGGTAACTAACGAAACATGCCACCATCCAGCAAGATGTAAAATGAAAATTTATTGTTATAAATTTTCGTTTTACATCTTGCTGGATGGTGGCTTGTTTCATTAGTTGCCTTTTCAGTTGCTTAAGTTGTTTTTGTCTTACTGCTTTGGACAAATCATATGGTAGCCAGTTGGTAGGATTTCATTATCTTTTATGTGTGGCAATTCAGAAAGAATTTATATTTCATTTAGAACACCAACATTTTTTCTAGTAATTTTCTAGGAATTGATTGAATGTATAATGTCTGTAACACCAAAAGAGTTTAGCCACAAATAACAACAAACCAGGCAGGTAATAGGTATTTACTAAATGTCTGGATTACTTCAGATAGAACATCTATAGAAGAAAGCCCAGAGCCAACAGATCAAGAATGTAGCAAAACAGTGTATGAAGTGTCAAACTAATAATGAGGATGTACCAGAAAAAGAGAGAAAAAAAGTACAGAAAGAAAGAGAAAAAAAAAACTGGCAACATTTAAAATATATTCAGTGATAATCTCCTTAATAAAGCTTATATTAGAACTCTTTTTCATGATTTGATCTTACGTCACAGTTTTTTAAAGCTCCAATATATGGATGCATACATATACACACACACACATGTATAAATACAAGCACACACACACACACACACACACACATATATATATATATATATATATATATATATATATATATATATATATATATATGTATGTGTGTGTGTGTGTACAGGTCCCGTTCAGGTGTTTGAATGTAATATTGATCGAAATGTCAAAACAATAAACTCAGTACAGAGAACATGAAGAATATTGATCAAACACTGGCATTTGTATATTCGTGATCACACAACAGCAAGGGTAGGGATTTGCTTTTCTTTTCTGTTGTGTGATCTCAGAGTTGGTGTATATATATATATATATATATATATATATATATATATATATATATATATATATATATATTTATATGTAAAAAGTGGAGCAGTGTGTTATGCCATTTGAAGCTATGTATTAGACATACAGGTTCATAGGTTCATAGGTTAGTACTAGGCTATTGGCCCTAGGGCCTATACAAGCCTAGCCATAACAATTCCCTGGCTATTTCTTCCCACACTATTTACTCCACTGGACCCCTGTCTAGCAAGGCAATTGATGTGATCCCTGGGATGAATTTCCTTTCTCCCATCCAATCATCAAGGTTCCTTTTGAAGAGGGCCAGAGATGCGCTCTGCTTGACATGTATGGGCAGTCTATTCCAGAGTCTGGGGAGTCTCTGGGTCAGGAACCTATCCCTCCAGCATTTTTTGTTTCTTGTAATGACAAGATTTAGATCCCTGGAGCATGTGGCTCTGAGATATTGGGATTTCTTTAAGTGTAGCATGTCCAACAGCTCTGAGTTTGACATGGCCCTGTATGTTAAGCAGAGATCGCCTCGGAGTAGACGATATGCGACTGAGTATAGCTGATGTTTTTTAAGGCGGTCAGCATAGGGCATCTGCTTTAGGCCTGTGATTCTTTTAGTAAGGTATTTCTGTGGCCTTTCCAGTTGTTGCAGATGTCTTGAGAGGTACATACCAAATGGGGCGTTGTATTCTTTAATGGGTCTAATGAGGGATGAGTACAGTGGGACAATTACCTCCTTTTGTCCAGATGAAAAGCCCTTAGTGATGAGGTGTGCCACTTAGAAGGATTTCCTGACTGTTGTGGCAATGTGGTTATTGAAGGTGAGAACACTGTCCACCTGTGCCCCTAAGTCTCTTATCACACTTTCAGTGTTTAGTGTACTGCCACCTATGTGATAATTCACGGGTAAATGTTTTTTCTTAAAGGCGATAACTATACATGTCTTGGCATTGAGCTTGAGCCCATGGCTCTGGCACCAAGCATCTGTCTCTGTAAGGCCCTTTTGTAGAGTATCCACATAATTTGGGAATTCAATAATGGCTCCCAGTTTGCAGTAATCTGCAAACTTCGTTAGCTGGAGTCCCTTAGTGTTGGCGTGTACTTCAGAGAAGTAGATGCCAAACAAGAGAGGTCCCAGGACTAAACCATGAGGTACTCCACTTGTCACTTAGCATGGAGCTGGATTTGGAGTCAGCTACTTTTACAGTTTGGGTTCTGTCAGTAAGCCAGTTGGCAACCCATCGAGTGATGTAAGGATTAATGCCCAGCTTAGTAAGTTTATCTATGACTCCAGAGTGGGGGATGGTGGCAAATGCCTTGGCAAAGTCCAGATAGGCTGTGTGGACTGCCTTACCCTCATCCATATCTCTGGAGACTGATTTGAAGTAGTCAATAAGGTTCAGGAGACAGGGTCGACCCTTCACAAAACCAAACTGGGTGGAGTCGAGTGTTTTAAGGTTGCCAATGTCTTTTTTTATAAGTTCCATGACAATACATTCCATGGCCTTGCAGATCAGGCTCATCAGACTGATGGGGCAGTAGTTCCCGAGATCCAAGGTGGGTCCCCCCTTGTGGAGTGGGATAACTATAGCTGTGCTCCACTCAGTGGGCACGAAGCCTGAGGTGAGGGTATGATTAAACATGACACTTAGGTGAGGTGCCAGTTTATATATATATATATATATATATATATATATATATATATATATATATATATATATATATATATATATATATATATGTATATATATATATATATATATATATATATATATATATATATATATATATATATATATATATATATATATATATATATATATATATATATATATATATATATATATATATATATCCCTGAGACTCAATAAACTCCTGCATGGAGTGGTTCATGTCCATGTATCCACAGCAGTGCACCTTGCATATTAATATAGGCATGTTGCTGTTAAGGCTAAATGGACACGAAATGTGAACAAGTGCAGGGGGCGTGTTTAACTAGTGCATGGACTACGAACATGCCCTCTGAACTCAGAAAGTGCCATATGGCTCTTTCAAAAGTATTTCAGTGTCTGTGGACACTGAAATGAAATTAAAATGATTATTTCAGTATCTGTGGACACTGGAATAGCTAAGGGAGCAAGAAATTATGCAGGGACTGTGTGACAGGCTCTGTCACACACACCTTGCATTGCAAAAGTGCTGTACGGCTCTTTGCAGGTGCTGCCAGTGTTCGTGGACATTGACAACTAATAAAATAGCTATGTCAGTGTCCATGGACACTGAAACAACCTGTAGATCTGTAAGGAAATGCAGGGGGTGTGTGACAGGTTCTGTCACACATGCCCTGCATTGCAAAAGTGCTGTATAACACTTTGCAATTGCTGTCAGTGTCTGCAGACACTAAAACAGCCGTAGATATGTAAGGAAATGCAGGGGTGTGTGACAGGTACTGTAACACTCCACCTGCATTGTTAAAGTGCCATACGGCCATAGCCATTAACTTACAGGTATCTGCAGAATCCCCAGATGCCTGCCTCACATACATTTCACCCTCTTGAAGCAATAAAGCAGTACAAAACAATAAATAATGGGAGGAAAAAGCTATGAAAATAGGGAAACATCCTAAATAGTGCACTGACAAACCTGAAAGCTGATAGAATAATAGGTTTGCCATAGCATGGAGTCCCTGCAGGGTGTAAAAACTGAAACAGAAATGTCTGCCATCTGAAAGTGCCATATGGCCATATCTGGCAACTCAACAGGTTTGTGCAGAATGCCCAGATGCTTGCCTCACATACTTGTCAACCTCCTAAAGCACAAAAACTGTGGAAGGCCAGAAATAATATATTTTTTTTCAATGCTAAGGAATGTTTAAGTGTAGCTGAGCAGGTGTGTGCGTTATGGCCCTCCGCTTAGCATTGCTTAAACGTCCCATAGGAAATAAATAAAAATATACAGCTCAAATTCCTAAGCTGAGATAGTGTAGTGGTTAGTGTCCCAGCTACACATGTAGGCATTCATGGTTCGAGTACCAAGATAGGGAAGTTTTTTTATATGGGAAAGCAGTGTTAAAATTATTATTTTCAACTTAAATTATATAGTAACTGGATTTTGTCAACCAGGATAGTGTAGCTGGTATAAAATGGAAGTGTGAGTGCATATAACATGTGAAACCACCCATGTATACACAAGTGTCCCATACAGTATATCCACAACCCTTGCTAATGTAATGAAAGCACATAGAGGGATGTCATGTAAAGTAAATCATATACAATGAGTAAATGAAGTCATTATTCTGATATTTTCTAAAAATGAAAAGTGAGCAATTGTTAGCAATGCTTAGCTATGCTCACCATGTGTAAGCATAGCTTAGCCATGAATGCTAAGCAGCATGTAGCTCAGCTAAGTGGATTTGCGCACTGTTAAGCAGTGCTCAGCAATTACCCCTTTAAGCACTGTTCAACTCAGCTTAGCAGATTTGTGCACTGCTTAGTGGAGTTTAACATGTTCAAAATGGTCCAATAACAGCAAAGGGTGAGAATATCACCTTATTAAAATGGTGCAAGTGGGGATACAGCCAGAATATGTTATAGTTCATCTGTGCAGGTACTATGGCTGATGTAGGTGAAGGATCATGCTTTTGGGCACAGCGCTGGAGCATTCAAAAGTCCAGGGTCATGACTGGACTCCTTGTATAAAACCATGAGGAGAGAATGCTGCAGGGCCAGTAGCAGGGCTCTCAATACAAAGCAGAGGCCTGGGACCATTTTGCACATGATCTCACCAGTGCTACTGGCATCCCCCGGACTAGTGAGCAGGTACAGCACCACTATGCTGACCTAAAGTGGAGGAAGAGAGCACTTGTGGCCCAGTGGATCCAAGATACACGGGCATGGAATGCTTTAGTAGTGAGTAAGTATCACTATCAAGTAGTTTGTAGCAAATACCAGCCTGAGAATGTGATAGAAAGGTATGCATAATGTTTGTTTTTCTCCCCTACAGCTGCAGCAGAGAGGGCTAGTAATGCAGAAGCCCATGCCAACAGACTGCTGAGGCTGCGCCGACAGGCTGGTTACTTCAAATATTTTTTGCAGTATATTGTTCAAATAGCTAAGAAGAAGTGCATTACTTATTGCTATTAGGTATATTGTTACTGTGTGAACTGAATAAATAAAAATGTTTAATCAACTAATATTGATGTGTAATAAAGATCCCTACAAAAACCTGTTGTGTTTATTCTGGTATGTTGCTGTCGACATATAGAATGTATACAGGTTCTTCACAGCAATAATGGCTGTGACAGCATATATTAACTGAGGTTGTTCTGTAAACCAGCTGTTTAAAAAAACTGTAGATGGTGGAGCTGTAAAACAAGATATAACTGAAATGTGAAATATATACTGCACTAAGCTCTGAACCCTGAATAGTAATGTGTAAAGTTTCAAAGTGTGTTCCATCCATCCTTGCCTTGTGTTAGCCTTTGCTTTCCAGATTGTAGTATTCCAAAGTATTAATGTACAGTACAATAACTATCTGCCATGCATGCATCACAGGATTACAAGCTCTGACTGTCTAAGCAGGAGACTATTAGGCAGAAACCAGTAAAACAAGAAATAGCAGTTCTTGAAACCACAAAATACTGTGCCAGTGATAAAAACTGCCAAATATACACACAACGGGATCTCTTCTGTGTCTCTGCTCGACAGAGGCACGGTAAACAAATCTTAAAGGGCTACCTTCTGTGACCTACTATACAGAGGCACAGTAGGCTAATCTAATAGGGAGGTGAAAGCCAAATACACTTGGGCTAGGCTTATAAATGCCCTAGGGCAGATAGCCTAGTATCTACCTATGAACCTATGAACCTATGAACAAGAAAATTCAAATTCATCCTCGGCTTACCAAAATGCCTTTACAGAGTATAACATTCTTTACACATCTCCACCTTTTATACACATTGTGAAGATTGGGGAAAGATGGGCAAAGGCTGCCAGCCTAGTGAAATAGAATTTGAGAAATAAGTGTCAAAATGATATAATTTGGGATTGCCTTAGCAGAGCTGTTTGTTAGTGAGTTTAAAAACTATTGTTGAGACAGAGACTGTAAGCATTTTGTCTTGGACCATCAACCCCAGCACTGCTTATGCTCTTTATGTATGTAAGTAGGATTATAGCACTGTGTTTTCTCTTAAGAATCGCTAAAGATTAGAAAGTTAGATTAATTGTTTTTTTTTTACATCAGATCTGTCCTACTGTATTGTTTTAAGTTTCTGTGTGATCTCTGAACTCTTAGATATCTCTGTGGTGTAGTAGCATTGTCTTGTGTTTTTAATTATTTATTATTAAATATTTTAAAACTTTTACCTGTGACTGGTTTGTGGAGAGATAAGTAGTCTCTAGAGTACATTACATATTTATAGAGTTTATTGTAATAAGCCACTCTAATAAGCCTTAGCCTGAATAGTCACATTACCAATTGGATAATAATATTGCACAGTAATAATTGGAAACCCTTTTAAGGGCCTTTGGGCAGCTGATAATTATTAGTTGGTGGTGGCAGTAATTACTACCGTATAGTCTGGGTAAAGGGGCACAGCTGGAAAATCTGTGTCAGCCTTTCCCAGAAGTGTCTGTGAAGTTGCATAAATGCTTATCTCAAAGTGTGGGTGTGTGTCAGCTACCTGGGCAGGGACACAAAGCACTGGTTGGGCAGAGATGGTACTGGAAGTTAGCTTGCCAGCCAGGCTGAGATCTGGACCCTATAGCTGTGCCAGTGGGGAGTCCTATTGGGGACCTGGAGAGCAAGGGAGCAACCAGCCCCAGACTGACTGTGATCTCTGTGTGCACTTAAGGGAAATTGGACTTTACTGTGTGTATTTGTTATCCTTTACTCTTCTATTCGACAACCTCCCTAGTGGCAGTGGTTGGAATAAAATATCCTCACATATCTGTTGGCAGTGGTTGGGATAAGATATCCTCACATATCTGTTTGGCAGCGGTGGGATATCCACATCACATATTAATTAGTTGGCAGATACTAATTGGCTTGTAGTGGTGTGTGTAGAGTGAATCCTGTAGCTTATGTACAGTGATCTCTGAAGGTGTTTTGTACTCTAAGTCAGCCATGCAGTGTATACTCAGATTTCAGATCACAATTGTTTTATTTCTTTTGTTAACTTAGTTAGTCAGGGTGAGCAAGCAGCATGTCAGCACAGGAGCATGGAAAGCTGACAAGGAACCAGCTGGTGATGTGCCAGGCTAGGAGACTTGTGCATGGAAACCTGACTAAGGCAGACCTGATTGCAGCCTTGGTTACAGCTGCATCAATAAACAGCATCCAGGAGGACAATCAGACTGGCAGTGGAGATACAATATCCTCAGGGAATGGACAAATCAACCTTTCTGCGAAGGACAATCAGACAGGCAGTGGAGATACAATATCTTCGGAGAATGGACAGCTCAACCTTTCTGCAGTGGACTTAAAAATCCAGCTGGAGCTAAAGAGACTTGAGTTGGAGGCCAGGCATTTGGAGATAGAAGCTGAAGAAAAGGAGCATCAAAGGAAGGATGGGAGGGAAATGCTGACTCTTCGCCAGAGTCATGGAGGTAATGGGGAAGGGAGTAACTGGACCCCAGAAGCACAACAAGTCAGTAAATTTCTTCCGCAATTTAAAGAGGGGGATAATTTTAATAGTTCCTTTCATGTTTGAAAGGGTATGCAAACAGTATAGTGTTGACCAAAGGCTCTGGGTACAGTTCCTGACCCCCTTACTCTATGGGAAAGATGTAACTTGTATATCACAAATGCCTGACTCTGTCTGATTTTATTATACTGCTGTATAGAAATGTCTGTTAGAATGTTTTAAGCTAACACCTGAAATGTGCAGGAAAAAGTTGCGCGAGCATAGACACAAGGCAGATGAAAATGTATGTGAATATGTTGTTGAACTGAGCACTTATTTTCATAGCTGGGTGAGTGGATGTCAGGTCACCACTTCTGAAGGGCTGGCAGACCTTTTGGTGAGGGAACAAGCCCTTAGCACTTTGTCTGAGGACATGAGGATCTGGTTAGCTGATAAACAATGTGCCACTTCAGATGAGTTGAGGAAGAAGGGAGACCTATACCTGGCCAGCAGGGCAGCCCTGCACAGGAAGGGGACCCCCAGTACTGCTCATGGGTCTAAAAGAACTCATGGTGGTCAGCACAGACTGCCCCAACAGAATCTGCCAGTAGCAGGGGAAGCCACTAGTCCAGGTACATGCCCAGGAGCTAGGGTTAAATGTTTTGAATGCAACCAGTGGTGCATGTGGCATACAGTTTCCATGGAGGCAAGGTGGGGAAACAAAGGTGGGGGATCCAGTAGGTGGGAAAGACAAAATCTCAATAGTAGGTTGTCTTGAGACAACAGGGGTATGGAACTACCATCCTGCAGATGTCCTGAGAGGGAAGGATTTGGATGAGGCAGTCCCATGTACTTATGCAGTTATATGCAGTGAGACTAGGAGACAAGCATGTGGGTCTGGTAGCCTGGGGGAGACCCAGACAGACTGCGTACTTGCAGCCAGGACTGCTGAGGTGGTTACTTCAGGGAGGGTGCTACTTTGTAGCAGTGAGACTGAAGGTGAGCCACAGCTGCTTGTGGGTACTGATGTTCCCATGGACAGGGTAACTGCAAAGGTAGAGGTGAGTAGTAGTACCCAGGCTGACAGTGAGGCACCACTATCAGAGGATGCCAGACTTCCTGTGGAAGGGGAGCTGGGAAGGGTTACAAGGAGAGAGTTGAGACAGGCTCAGCTCTCAGACCCTACATTGCAAGGCCTGAGACAGCTAGCTAGGGAGGCACCTGATTCTCAAGGGAAAGGGGAATCTGTATACTGGGACAAGGGGTTACTGTACAGAGAGTGGACCTCTGAAGGAGGGCTAGAAGGTGAGAAAGTACAGCAGTTGGTAGTGCCTAGAGCTTACCGTCTGGCACTTCTAGCCATAGCCCATGATATTCCCTTTGCAGGTCATATGGGCATAAAACGTAGAAAGAGGCGTATTATGCAAAACTTCTATTGGCCTGGAATTTCTAGATATGTAACAGGGTACTGCAGGACCTGTGAGCAGTGCCAAAAGGTAGGCAAGGCAGGAGACAAGGTGAGAGCTCTTTTGATGTTTTTGCCTGTGATTGAGGAGCCATTTCAGAGGGTAGCTATGGATATTGTGGGTCCTCTGTGTACCCCAAGTTCCACAGGGAAAAAGTAAATCCTAGTGATAGTGGATTATGCTACATGATACCCTGAGGCAGTGGCTTTGTCCACCATTGAGGCAGAGAAGGTGGCAAATGCTTTGTTAGAGATTTTCAGCAGGGTAGGTTTCCCAAAAGAAATACTGACTGACTGAGGTGTCAATTTCATGTCAGACCTGCTGGCTTGTCTGTGGAAGTCCTGTGGGGTGAAGCACATGAAGACCACTCCCTACCACCCCCAGACTAATGGTCTTGTTGAGAGGTTAAACTCTACAATCAAGTCCATGCTATGGGCATTTGCAGATCAGTTTAAGAGGGAGTGGGGCAAATATTTGCCCCATCTGTTATTTGCTTACAGTAAGGTTCCCCAGGAATCCACAGGTTTTTCACCCTTTGAGTTGCTGTATGGGCATAGGGTGAGGGGACCTCTAGATTTAATTCGAGATGAGTGGGAAGGTGAGTGCAAGTCTCACAAGGAGTCTGTTGTGGCATATGTCCTAAACCTCAGGACAAGGCTCAGGGAACTCATGGGCTTGGCCCAGGAGAACCTGGCAGAAACCCAACAACAGAAAAAGGTGTGGTATGACAGGAATGCTCAAGCTAGAGAATATGCTGTGGGGCAGCAGGTAATGGTTCTCATTCCTGTTAGATACAACAAGCTGCAAGCAGCTTGGGAGGGACAATAAAAGTGGTAAGAAAGGTAAGTGATGTTAACTACATGGTGGAAGTGCTAGGCAGATGGCAGGGGCACAAATTGTACCATGTTAACATGATGAAACCTTACCATGATAGGGAGGCCCTTATGCTAAGCATTTGTAGTGGATTGCAAGAGGAGTCTGAGGGGGATCTGGGGACTGATCTCCTCAGTGAGGCTTGGGCTGACACCTCAGTGGTAGGGGTAGCAATGTCCCAGCAGCTATCTCTTACCAGGTTCGAGAAATCCGAGCAGTGTTGCAGGAATTTGTAGACATATTCACTGGGAAACCAGGGAGCACCCACCTGGTGCAGCACCAGGTGGATACAAGACCCCAAAGACCTATTAGGCAGGCCCCTTATAGGGTGCCTAAGAGAGGCAAACAGACTCTGAGGGAAGAGTACGGGAAAGGTTGGAACTAGGGGTGATTCAAGAGTCCAACATTCCCTGGACCTCACCAGTGGTGTTGGTGCCAAAGAAGGATGGCAGCACCAGGTTCTGTGTGGATTACAGGAAATTAAATAGTTGCACAGTGTTGGATGCTTGCCCCATGCCTAGGACAGATGAGGCCCTAGAGCAGATGGGTGGGGATAAGTATCTTGCAACCATTGATCTTACCAAGGGTTACTGGCAGGTGCCCTTGAATCCCAGTGCTAGAGAGAGGTCAGTCTTTGTGACTCCTTTTGGCTTGTATAAGTTCACAAATATGTCCTTTGGGATGAAGAATGCCACAGCAACTTTTCAGAGGCTGGTGGATAATATCCTAGCAGGAGCAGGAGGGTTTGCCCTTGCTTACCTAGATGATATTGCCATCTACAGCCATTCCTGGCCTGAGCACCTTCAGCATGTCAGGGAGGTGCTGGGCAGACTACAGAGAGCAGGGCTGACCATTAAGCTGAGTAAATGTCAGGTGGGTATGGCAGAGGTCTCCTACCTAAGACATAGAGTGGGGAGTGGTAAGATAAGGTCAGAACCTGCCAAAGTGCAAGCTATTCAGGCATGGTCTGCACCTGTTACCAAAAAGCAGATGATGGCATTCTTAGGGACAGCAGGGTACTACAGAAAGTCCGTCCCTTGTTATAGTACCATAGTTGCTCCCCTCCCAGACCTGACAAGGAAGAACAAGCCAGATAAGGTAGTGTGGACTCCAGCATGTGAACAGGCATTTCAGAAGCTTAAAGAAGCATTGGGAGGACCCCCTGTGTTAGCCAGTCTAGATTATAGCAAATAATTTGTTGTGCAAGTGGATGCTTTAAACAATGAGGTGGGGGCTGTACATAGCCAGATTTCTTCAGAGGGAGAAGAGCACCCAGGGAGGAATGCTATGCAGCTGTAGAAAAGGAATGTCTAGATATAGTGTGGGCATTGCAGAAACTTCAACCTTATCTGTATGGAAGAAAATTCACTGTAATGACAGATCACAACCAGCTAACATGGTTAAACAGAGACAGTCAGCAAAATGCTAAGTGGCTAAGATGGAGCCTGGGGTTGCAAGCATATGATATGTCAGTGCAGCACCGCAGTGGGATTAGCAATGCCAAAAAAAGGAAGCCAATCTGGTGGTCCCCTGCCATAAACAAACTTTACAACAAAAGGAAGAAACTGTTGCAGAAAAGAGGAACATCTCAGGATGAAATAAACTCCCTTACCAGCCTCAATAAGAAACTGAGATCTCTCATAAAATCCTCCAAAGCTAGTTACGAAAATAAAATTGCCAAAAATTCCAAAGACAACCACAAGGCATTCTATAACTATGTCAAGAATCTAAATGGCAATGCTCAGATCTGCTCTGAGCTAAAACAGAATGGCATTAAATGTACTGATCCCAAGGATATTTCCAATATTCTAGCAGATAGATTCAGTGCCAAATTCACCCCCCTCTTACCCCCTAAATGGCCCATCTCAATACTGGAAGAATGCCGAATTTGGGTAATAATGGCCACACAGGTAAAAATGCATTCATATTCACATGTTGGCTACTATCTCAAGGGGGGCTCACAAGCCCCTAGCCAGCCCATATGTATGTGGCTTTACGCACCCCCTTGAATAAAAACTATGCCTATCATTTATCATTTTGCTGTAGCTCTGACAAACAGTGCAACTGAAGTAATCCTGGGTATATCTGCACCCCATCCATTGGTCAAGATTTCCTCTTGAACACCCCAAGAGAGGTGCTCTGCCCACATGTGCAGGATTTTGTTCGTGTTTTGGCGTGGGGGGCTGAAAGGGCTGAAATTATTTAAAGCGACCAATGGACTACTAGTTTCTGGCTGAAAACACAACTTCACGGACAGAAAGGCTGCTCAGTGCTTTACTCCCACTGGTAAAAAAAGGCCTCCTCCCCCTAATAAGGCAATGGATCAGTAACATAACAGGAAAACAAAAAGAAGCCCAGGGATCAGCAACTCTGCTGGACTACTCTTAGTTCAGTAATTGGAAAAAAAGAGATTTTTTTTTTTTTTAGAGACAGGAAAAAAACAGACAGTAAATGCTATAAAGGACTGTGCTGAGTTGGCAAGCTGGAAAAAAGCGTGTTTAAGCGTTTTATAAGCCAGGGGGAGCTGAAAGAAGGGAATTGGCCCAAAGCGACCAATGGACTACTAGTTTCTGGCTGAAACTCACCAAACACTTAAAAGTTTCAGAGCAGTTTACAACTAGTGCAGAGCTTCAGACACACACACAAGACAGTTTCAGGTTTTTGTTATCAGAAAACCCCCAAACTAATTAAACCTTAAAGGAATTTCAGAGCAGTTCCACTCACCAAAGTTAAGAATACAGCATCCATGGGACCAGATGACATCCCATGCTGTGTACTATATGAACTACAATATGAACTGGCACCTCACCTAAGTGTCATGTTTAATCATAGCCTCACCTCAGGTTTTGTGCCCACTGAGTGGCGCAGAGCTACAGTTATCCCACTTCACAAGGGGGAATCCAGCTTGGATCCCAGAAACTACTGTCCCATCAGTCTGACGAGCCTTATCTGCAAGGCCATGGAGTGTATTATCATGGAACTTATAAACAAAGACATTGGCACCTTCAAACACTGGACCCCACTCAGTTTGGGTTCATGAAGGGCAGATCTTGTCTCCTGAACCTGATTGACTTCTTTGAATCAGTCTCCAGAGCCATGGGCAAGGGTAAAGTGGTCCACACAGCCTATCTAGACCTTGCCAAGGCCTTTAAAACCATCCCCCACTCTGGAATCATAGATAAACTTACTAAGCTGGGCATTAATCCCTACATTACTCAATGGGTTGCTAACTGGTTTACTGATAGAACCCACACTGTAAAAGTAGCCGACTCCAAATCCAGCTCCAGAGAAGTGACAAGTAGAGTACCTCAGGGTTCAGTCCTGGGGCCGCTCTTGTTTGGCATCTACTTCTCTGAAGTACAGGCCAACACTAAGGGACTCTGGCTAACAAAGTTTGCAGATGACTGCAAACTGGGAGCCATTATTGAATTCCCAGATTATGTGGATACTCTACAAATGGGCCTTACAGAAACAGATGCTTGGTGCCAGAGCCATGGGCTCAAGCTCAATGCCAAGAAATGTATAGTTATCCCCTTTAAGAAAAAACATCTACCCATGAATTATCACATAGGTGGCAGTACACTAAACACTGAAAGTGTGATAAGAGACTTAGAGACACAGATGGACAGTGGTCTCACCCTCGATAACCACATCACCACAACAGTCAGGAAATCCTTCTATGTGGCACACCTCATCACTAAGGGCATTTCATCCGGAAAAAAGGAGATCATTGTCCCACTGTACTCATCCCTCATTAGACCCATTATAGAATACAACACCCCATTTGGTATGTACCTCTCAAGACATCTGCAACAACTGGAAAGGCCACAGAAATACCTTACTAAAAGAATCACAGGCCTAAAGCAGATGCCCTACGCTGACCACCTTAAAAAACTCCAGTTATACTCTGTCGCATATCGTCTACTCAGAGGCAATCTCTGCTTAACATACAAGGCCATGTCAAACCCAGAGCTGTTGGACATGCTACACTTAAAGAAATCCCAATCCCTCAGAGCCACACGCTCCAGGGATCTAAACCTTGTCATCACAATAAACAAAACATGCTGGAGGGATAGGTTTCTGACCCAGAGACTCCCCAGACTCTGGAATAGATTGCCCATATATGTCAAGCAGAGTGCCTCTTTAGCCCTCTTCAAAAGAAACCTTGACGATTGGATGGGAGAAAGAAAATTCACCCTGGGGATCACGTCAGTCGACCTGCTATACAGGGGTCCAGGGAAGTAAATAGTGTGGGAAGAAATAGCCAGGGAATTGTTATGGCTAGGCTTGTATAGGCCCTAGGGCTGATAACCTTTTACCAACCTATGAACCTATGAACCTTTGAACCAATGCAGATGGACTCTCAAGACAGGGAATGGGGTGAGGTACACCCAGATAGACCTAACCCTCTCAAGTGGCGTTTCAAGGGTCACTTGAAAAACTAGCTTGAGTTCTCCAGGGGAAAGAGATGTGAAGATTGGGGAAAGATTGGTGAAGGCTGCCAGCCTAGTCAAATAGAATTTGAGATATAATTCTATCATTTGTATAAATTAATGTAAAATACAGGCTTGTGTTCTTAAATGAAAGAATACAATGTAAAATGTGAACTTCAAGATTTTTGCAATATTGCCATCTGCTGTAAGGAAAACTAAGTCAAGCATTTCAAATGTTCTTTGAAGTTACAATTATCTAAAAAGTGGTGCCGAAACAGCTGGCTGAACCCATTCTTTCTATTATATTAACTTAAGGAATAATTGTTAGAGTATACATGTGAAATGTCTTTTATTGTTGTAGTCTCATGAGGAGGTGTTAGCTTGCTAAATAATGCAGTTTGTTTGCCTGGGAACTCCAGACTGTGTCAAAAGGATGTAATGTGAATACTCGGAAAACCTAAGTGTCAAAATGATGTAATTTGGGAGGGCCTTAGCAGATATGTTTGTTAGTGAGTTTAAAAACTATTGTTGAGAGAGAGACTATAAGCATTTTGTCTTGGACCATCAACCCCAGCACTGCTTATGCTCTTTATGTATGTAAGTAGGGTTATAGCACTGTGTTTTCTCTTAAGAATAGCTAAAGATTAGAAAGTTAGATTGTGTTTTTCTTTGACATCAGACCTGTCCTACTGTATTGTTTTAAGTTTCTGTGTGATCTTTGAACACTTAGATATCTATGTGGTGTAGTAGCATTGTCTTGTATTTTTAATTATGTATTATTAAATATTTAAAAACTTTTACCTGTGGTTAGTTTGTGTAGAGATAAGTAGGCTGTAGAGTACATTGCATATTTATAGAGTTTATTGTAATACACCACTCTAATAAGCCTTAGACTGAATAGTCACATTACCAATTGGATAATAATATTGCACAGTAATAATTGGACACCCTTTTAAGGGCCTTTGGGTAGCTGATAATTATTAGCTGGTGGCAGCTGTAATTACTACCGTATAGTCTGGGTAAAGGGGCACAGCTGGAGAATCTGTGTCAGCCTTTCCCAGGAGTGTCTGTGAAGTTGTATAAATACTTATCTTGAAACGTGGGTTAGTGTCAGCTACCTGGGCAGGGACACAAAGCACTGGTTGGACAGAGAGGGTACTGGAGGTTTGCTTGCCAGCTAGGCTGAGATCTGGACCTTAAAGCTGTGCCAGTGGGGAGTCTTATTGGTGACCTGGAGAGCAAGGGAGCAACCAGCCCCAGACTGACTGTGATCCCCATGTGCACTTCAGGGAAATTGTACTTTACTGTGTGTATTTGTTATCCTTTCCACTTCTATGAGATGACCTCCCTGGTGTTAGTGGTGAGGATTTAGGCTCCTTGATTGCTGGGCCAGGGAATGGTCATCACACACATATTGGGCAGGATTCACGATGGCTTGCACGGAGTCTAAGAGTAGTGTAAGACTCCATGCAGCCATCGCGATCCAGGAACAGCCTGTATGTGCGTGTAAGAGAGCACCTAAAACGGCTCCTACACGGACAGGGCGTGGATATGCTAATTACCTCACTTGCAGCTGAAAGGCATGCAAATGAGGTAATTTCCCGATCCAGGAAGCAGAAACCTGCCCGTGTAAGACCCGTGTTATCTGCAGAAATGTACTCAGTTGATAACTGAGTACCATTCTGCAAATAACACAATGGAGCCTTGTCAGCTCCAAATAAAGGTTGCAAATGTCCCAGGCAGCATGCCAGTGGCCAAATATGTGGCCACTGGCAACGTACCCCGATGCAAAAATAAAATTATTTTTTTTTTCGGTAGTGCTGCGCAAACGGGCTGCGCTATAAAAAAACAGAAAAATAAAAAAATTAAACCCACAAACGTGGGTTTTATGCAAAGCATGAATTTACAATGTAAGGGAATAGCAGGCTAAAACAACATGGCCACCGAGTAGGGGTTGCTAAGGGGGGAAGCTGAGTTTAAGACATGTAACTAAGCATTAGTAGGCAATCCTATGTAAATGAGTGGTAGGATAGTGAATCGTACTGTTACATAGGAAATGAGCACATTCTGTGCAGTGTAGGAGTAGGATAAGGGGGAGTAATAGAGTAGGAGATATGTGACATCACATGGGGGAATGTATGAAAGAAATGCAGCTCATTGGAGCACAGTGGCATGTGAAAGATGTCAGTCACACATCATGGAAAGAGGAGTGTCAACAAGTAGGCATGGGAAAGCCAAGAAATGGAAGGTGTACACTATGGATAACACCAAAGTTTCTTGCAGGGCATGCATGCGCGCGTGTGCATGCTGGTAGGCACGAGTAAGCTAGAGTGCACGCGTGTAAGTGTGAGTACGCGTTTAAGGCAGAATACGCATGTAGGAGCCTGTTTTAACACCTGTAAGCTTGTTTACGCTGGTGTGAGCGCGTTTTAACCCGAATAAGCAGATTCTAGTCCGTCTAAGCATGTGTGTGCAAGTGTTAGCCACTGTGAGCATGTTTTCGCTGGTATGCGCATCGCTCCCCCCTGAGGAAACAGAAGGGAAAAAGGAAGCATGAGAAATAGTAGGGAGCTAGCAGGGATTACTGGCAGAGCTAGCAGGTGAAAACAATCAGAAGCAGGCAATTACACAGGCAGAACAGTAGCCCAGCCCAGCACTTAAAACTCTGCAAACAACAGTGCAGAATGTTTCTCTCAAGAGACACTGCAACAGAGGAGTAAGCTATTAGAAGTGAAAACTGAAAAAGCTTCACTCAGACCAAAAATGCTAGGGGCTGCCATAGCTGTTATAAGGAGACATATGCAACTTGCTGAGGGTGGTGACTATGCAAATGCTGCTGGACAACCCACAGTGAGGAGACGGAGAAGAGTGTACAGGCCCAGGGTCACCTACCAGGGTTACATGAGCTGGAGATAGTGGAGCGCTATAGAGTGGACAGAGACCTCCTAAAGCAAATTGTTGAGCTGTGCAGGCCACACCTCACACAAAGAACCAACAGAGGGGAACCCATCCCAGTGGAAACCAAGGTATGTGTTGGCCTAAGAATACTAGCAACAGGTACCTTCCAGAGACCAACTGGTGATATGATGGGGATATCACAGGCATCAGCATCCAGGGTACTGCACCAGTTCCTGGATGCCATGTCAGCACATGTCGGTGATCATGTATATTTCCCCATTCCTGTGAGGTATTGGCCAGCAATATGCGTCTCTTCCAGCAAATAGCGGAATACCCTGAGGTAGTGGGTGCAATAGACTGCACGCATATACATCAAAGCACCAGCTGGTGAGCGGGGTAGGGCCTACATTAACCGCAAGGGCTTCCCCTCCATCAACTGCCAGGTCATGTGTGATGCCCAGGGCATAATAATGAATGTGTGTGCTGGCTGCCCTGGAAGCTACCATGATTCCCATATCTGGCATTTGACACAGCTGTACCAAACATTTGCCAATGGGGACATCCCACATGGTCACTTAGTGGGGGATGCTGGCTACGCACTGGAGCCGTGGCTGATGACACCCATCAGAAATGCACACACACCTGAACAAGAATGCCATAATGAGGCACACACACAAACACAAAATGTAATCGAGCATGTGTTTGGGCTGCTCAAGTCACGGTTCTGGTGCCTGGACACATCTGATGGAGCCTTGCAGTACTCACCAACTACATGTACCCAAATTGTCATGGTATGTGCTATGCTACATAATATGATTCTGCGAAAACAGCTGCAGCAGGACCAACATAGGGCTGGGCCAAACAGCACCCCACCATTGCCAAGCCAATCACAGGCAGAGCGTGACTCGGAGGGGGAACAACCTGAGCCTGCCCCAGTAGGCAGAAGAAGGCGTGCCCAGTATGCCTTGGCCTTGGCAAAGAGGCAACGCATAGAACATACACTGGCTCAATAGGAACCCTGGAAATTATACCTCTCTCTGACTCACACATATTGTAAAAGGGATGCCTAAGTTGACACAACCTGCTTTCAAACATGTACAGGGAGTGTAGTATGTGCATCCAACATAGACAGCCCTGAAGCACCACCTGAGGCATGATTGCCATGTGTTAAGCAATGTAACACTATGTAGTATATGCAAACTTGATGACCCTGACTAACATCCTACCCTCACCAAGCATGATGCCACAATATGAAGATGAGATGATCAATTACAATAATTGGCATAAGTATTGCTGTTAGTCAAAGGGGATCCAATGCGTGCCAGCCTGGGATGACATGCTGAGCAAGACACGATGCTCCATCTGCTAGGGATGGCATGCACCTATCACTCCTGGCCTTTTGGGTACTGGCAAAGGCTGTTGTCACCCCCACCGTGCCTTGAATAGGTAAGGCTCAAAACACAAACCCACCTCCATAGGTATCACAAGGGATAAGAACCTAGATGTAATGCTACCCAATGCCAGAAGTCTAAACTGCAAGATGCATGCAGTCTAAACTCCCCTCAGCATGGAGAATGTTGATATCTGTTCTGTAACAGAAAACTAGGTCAAGTCTCACAAGAGCACCCTAACACTACCAGGTTACACCTCATAACATGCTTTACTGCCCCAAAACATGGAACAAACTACAAAAGGAGGGTGACTAGCAATAATTGTCAAGGATAACCACACCCCCATGTTGGTACCACAACAAGAAGCAGCATGGACTATCCACGGTCAAGTAACAGTGGCTAAAACTGCCTCCTAGTTTGTAGCCTGCTACAGATTACCCTCCTAACACCAGGAACTGCACTTGGCCTACGTCGGAACACATGCAAATATCAAGCTCTCCAAACAACATTATATTGGGTGACTGAAAATACTCAAACATAGACTGGGAGCATTATTCTAGCTCCAACACCCTAGGCCAAAGGTTCCTAGAATTCATAAACCAAAATGCTCAGGAACAACATACCACTCCCACAAGAGGGATAAGCATACTGGATGTGATAATCAGCAACATGGGTACTCTATGGCCAGATGAGAAGTGTATCCCTCACTGGTAAGATCAGACCATAGAGTAATCACACTGGATATTCACATCCTGACCCCAGTCCCTGGGCAGAAAACCACAGTGACAAACATGTGTAAAGCAAATGTTGCACTCCTCCAAACTGATGTGGAATCCATTAAAGGCCCTGTGTCTGTGGAAAATATGGGCCACACCTCAGAACCCTTTATAAATGCATTCTATGAACACTTTCAGGAATGCATGGATTATGCAATCCCAAATAAAACCAAGACCCAATTCCATACATGCAGGCATCTGGCATGGTGGACCCCAGCCATTACCAAACCATGCAAGAGAAGGAGGAAGCTACTACATGATAGAACAAATCCCAAAAAGGGAAGTAATCTCTGATCAGTATTATGGCAATAAAATATGGCCACACATAAAATCCACTAAGGACAGCTACAACATGTTGAATCTGTGAATCTTGAGGCAATGTTACACCTGCCCCATGTACACAGACAACCCCCTCCTCTCCCCAAGAAATACAAATATATGTGAGAAATGCAACCATTTATCCAAACTGGAGGCTGAGCTCTCTCAACTCAGTACTGTCAAAGCTAGTCAGGAGGAGAAGGTAACCACACACACCACAAACCCAGTCTCACATAGACCTATCACAACTGCAAACCAAAGACATAAACACACAAAAACATTCCCGGAGGCTCTAATTAAAAATCCACCAAATCAACAGAGGCCTCCAAAGCAGACATCCAAGCAACCACTACCTCTAAACATAGCACATGCAACACATAGTACACAAAGTCGGTGTGCCAAATAGTCACACCCCTTAAAGACAAACAACATGCCTGATACACTTTTAATAGGTGACTCCATAGTCAGACACACTGATGTCCCGCTCACCAGACTGAACAAGGAAAAGGGTACAGTCAGCTGCCTGTAGGCTGCTACAATCTGCCACATAACACAAGCACACAGGTCACTCCAAAGCAAGTACAAATATGACTCAGTCATTGTCCATGCTGGTGTGAATGACCTGAGACGTACCTCCCTGGACTACATGAAAAGAGATATAGAGGGGCTCGCCGATTATGTAGCCCAGGTCTGTACGACCCTGACCCTGAGCAGCATCCTACACTCACCAAGAATGATGCCACAGTACAAACACAGAATGATCAGCTTTAACAATTGGCTCAATTACAGGTGTCATTCCAAAGGGATCCAATGTCTGTCTGCTTGGGATGACATGCTTGACAAGCCATGCTGCTTTGCCAGGGATGGCTTGCACCTGTCACCCCTGGGCATCTGGATATTTGCTAAGGCTCTTGCCACCTCCATAGTGCCTTTTGTAGGCAAGGCTGAAAAGACAAACCCACCTCCCTAGAAAACATAAGTGGAAAAAACATAAGGGTAATGCTGCTCAACGCCAGAAGTCTAAACCTCAAGATGCACTCTCTCGAGGCCCTCCCCAGTATGGAGAACATTGATGTCTGTGCAGTGACGGAAACCTGCATCAAGGCTCCTGAGAGCACCCCAGCACTACCAGGTTATACCTCATATCATGCTTTTCGGCCCCAAAACCTGGACCAAACCACAAAAGGAGGGGGAGTAGCCATATTCAGCAAAGATATCCACACCTCCAGGTTACTGACAATGCATGAAGCATCAGAGACCATCCATGTGCAACTAACCATAGGCAAAACTGCTGTACAGTTTGTAGCATGGTACAGACCACCCTCTCAAATCCAGGAACCCCATTCAGCCTTCTTGAAGACACTGGAAAGTATGAATGTCTCTCCAAATACCAAACAAGGTACTCACAAATTACCACATAGGTGGTAATCCATTATGTACGGAAGAAGTAATCAGGGACCTAGGGACACAAGTGGACAGTAACCTCTCATGTGACACTCACATTGTCAAGGTGGCTAGGAAAACCTTCTATATTGGCCACCTTATCATGAAAGGATTCACATCTACATCAAGAGAGGTCATTGTGCCCCTATACTCTTCTCTTATCAGGCCCATAATTGAGTAGAAAGCCCCATTTGGGATGTACCTTGCCCGAAACCTGCAGCAGTTAGAAAGACCTCAAAAGTACCTCACCAAAAGGGTAAAGGGTCTCGAACATTTGTCATATGCTGCCCGGCTGAAGACACTCCAGCTGTATGCAGTCACATACTGCCTACTCAGAGGCGATGTATGCCCGATGTACAAGGCCATGTCCAATCCAGAATTAATGGACATGCTCCACCTCAGAAAATCCAAATCCATCAGAGCCATGAGAGCGAGAGATTTCAACCTCAACACATAAATAAATAGGATGTGCTGGAGGGACAGATTCATAACCCAGAGGCTCCCTACACTCTGGAACAGAATCCCAGTCCATGTTAGGCAGAGCCCCTCACTGACTCTCTTCAACAGGAATCTTGACGAGTGGATGGGAGATCGTAGATTTACACTGGGGGTCATCACTGTGTCACGTCTAGACAGAGGCACAGTAAAGTAAACCCTAAATGGGCATAATATTCACATAGCAAGGGGTGGCGAAAGCCACACACACTCTAGCTAGGCTTATAAATGCCCTAGGGCAGATAGCCTAGTATGAACCTATGAACCTATGAAGATACAAATTGTACAGGACACTAAGGATAATCACAAGGCTTTCTTAACTGATGGTAGGAACCTTAGTGGGAATTCACAATTATTCTCTGAATTACTCAAATATTACAAACAATACACCAAACCCACACACATTGCCAACATCCAACCTGACAGGTTCAGTGCAACCCCCCCCCCCCCCACCAAAATGCCAAATATCTATCCCAGCAGAGTGCTGGCCCCCTGACATTGCAGATGCTGAGGTAACAGCCAGCATCTTCAAAGCAAAACACACAGCATCAATGATATGAGATGGTGTCCTGGGCTGTGTCCAACATGAACTCCAAGAAGAATGGAATGCCAAATAACACTACTACTCACTTTCAGCCTTACCACAGGATATGTACCCAAAGAGCAGTGTACAGCAACAGTGGTCCCTCTCCACAAAGGTGGTGCCTGAATGGATACTGCAAACTGTCACCCCAGAATCCTGACAAGCTTGGTCTGCAAAGCTATGGAAAGGATCATCATGGACCTCAGAAATAAAGATATTGGGGACCTACAGACACTGGACCCTACCCAGCGTGGCTTTCTTAAGGGCAGATCCTGCCCCTTAAACATGTTTGACTCATTTGAAACAGTCATCAAGGCCATTGATGAGGGGAATGTGGTCCACACAGCCTATCTGGACCTTGCAAAAGCCTTCCATACAATACCCCATGTGTTCATTATAGATAAGCTCACCAGCTTAAATATAAACCCCTATGTCAGTAGATGGGTTGCAAACCAGCCCAAGGACAGAACTAACATGGTCAGAAATGCTGCAGCCATGTCAGACTACTAACCAGCTACAACTGGCATCCCACAAGGCTCGGTCCTGGGACCTCCCTTGTTTGGTATATATTTCCCATAGGTACAGGCCAACATGGAAGGACTGTGTCTGAACAAGTTTGCAGAGGACTACAAACTGGGCACCATATCTGACCCTCCAGCTGACACAAGCATCCTACAAAAGGGCCACATAGAAACAGACAACTGGTACCAGAGCCATGTCATCAAGCTAAATGCAGAAAAGTGTATAGTCATCCCCTGTGGATAAACAGTAAGTGCCCACCAATTACCACATAGGTGTTAACCCATTAAGTACTTTAGAAGTAATAAGAGACCTGGGGACACAAGTTGATAGATATCTTGCATTTGACAACCAAGTGGCTGTAGTGGTTACAGAAACATACCATATACCGACCTAATCATGAAGGTAGTCACATCTAGATCAGGGGAGGTCATCGTGCCTCTTCAGTCATCCTTCATCAGCCTCACAATTGAGTACAATGGCCCCTGTGGGATGTACCTCAGCAGACACCTCCAGCAACTGGAAAGACCCCAAAAGTACCTCACCAGGAGGATCAAAGAGCTCGAACAGATGCCATGTGTTGCCTGATTAAACAAACTGCAGATCCACACAGTGCCATACTGCCTGCCCAGAGGCAATCTGTGCCTGATGTATAAAGCCATGTCCAAGCTGGAATCAATGAACATGCTGCACCTTGTAAAATCTGAATGCCAGTGAGCTATGCACATGAGAGACCTGAACCCCAGCACTGACATAAATAGGACATGCTGTAGTGATTGATCCATAACCCAGAAGCTCCCTCCACTCTTGAGTAAACTCCCAATACAGGTTAGCTAGACAGTCCCTCATTGACTCTCCTCAAAAGGAATCTTGATGAGTGGATGGGAGATGGTAGGTTTACCCTGGGTATCGCTGTTATGTCACGGGTAGACAGAGGCACAGTATACTAACCTTGAAATATGTCATGGCAAACTCCAGTTACAATGTGTGTTGAAGGACAAACACACTCTCTGACTAGCATTAGAAATGGCCTAGGGCACATAGCTAGTGTTTGTCAATGTCCACCCAAGTTGCGGAATACACTACCAATGTTGGACAAGCCTGGTTTAAGTAGTCCATATCTGAACAAAATGCAACATGGTCATATGTGCACAACTGGCCCTTAACCAGTCTGGTGTGCTCACTATGAATATTTAAAGCAGTGATAGGACTGAAACCCAGGATACTGTCCACAACAGTGAAAGTACTGAACCAGTACACTATACGATATTACAGTTCAGTATGAAAGGATGTTGACAACTGTATGCAAACTATCCCATGGAAACCCTGCAGGCACAGTATAATCCCTGTTGGGTTCAGACACAAAGCAGTTGGGCAGTAAGTACACAACATGACTCCCAACACACAACTATAAATGTGAAATATTGTTGAAGTTCACACACAACCACAAATGTGGTGGACTGCAGATTTCAACATATGGAAAGCTCACACTGGGCATGCTCACACACTTTGATAAATGAGACATATGTCAGGCAACAAGCCATGAAAAGCCTGAACTGAGCATGCTCACACACTTAGGCCATGTCTCAGTTTAGCAGTTGGCCACACATATCTGGTATTTGTATGTGTTAATCCAGGAACCTCCCACAATACAGCAATCTGCCCAGTGCACACAGTTAAATGACTACAGAGACATAAGTTAAATAGTGGATCCCTCTCATATTCAAACATCTTCCACAGATACACAAGTTGTTCATAGAAACAGGGAAAGCTATGGCAATAAAGACCTGCAAACAGTTTATCAGCAACAAATATTGTGCATCTGAAAATTAAACATATGGGTGTAGAGGTCAATACTAGGCTGTTTGCCCTAGGGAATACAAGCTTAGCCAGAGTGTGTTTGGCGTCTGCCTCCCCAGTACAGTAGGCTACTGTGCCTCTGTAAAGTAGGTCACAGAAGGCACCGTTTAAGGCTAGTGTGCTGTGCCTCCGTCAAGCAGGGACACAGTGGAGATCCCAGGGGTTGAATTTGCAATGTCACATCCATGTGGCTGGTGTTTGCTGGAAGAGGGTTGGCGAGGACTTATAACAGTAATTGGGCATCAATTACAGACTGGAGCCTTATCTGCAGTGTCTGGACGATTTCACTGTCAACACTTTGACGTGATGATTTTGAGGGATTGAAGTGTCGTGCCAATACTGTTCAGAGACATCCGCCCTCTGTGGGATATTGCTATGTAATATATTATCTCCCTCCTTCTGTTGTACAGCTTATATATGGCTGGTGTACATCAGACAGGTCTCCTGTTGTGGAAGAGTCTTGGGTTTATTTGGGATAGCATGATCAATGCAAACCTTCCAGATGCTCATAGAATGCAATTGTCAAGGATTATGCAGAGTGTCCTGTATAATCCCCCAGCATGGGTCCTTTGAAGTCTTCCACCCCAGTCTTCACAAGTGCAAAGTCTGCTTTTGATAAATACTTTGTTTGCAGTGACTTCCTTGCCTGGGGGTGGGGATGGGATATGGATGTCCAGGGAAAGTTGGGTATGGTCAGATATTAACAATGGTGGTCTACCTCTGGTATGGAACATAGAGTCCCCATGTTGCAGATGGTCAGGTCCAATATGTATTCCCCCTTGTGGCTGTGGTGAGTGGTCCTGCCATAGCACATGGATTCACAAATTGTAGTGGCTGTAGGGTGATGTTGTTGAGGCCTGAGTAGTTCCCCCACTCAACATACCTGTACCTGAAGTTAACCACTGTAATGGTGTATGTGAACACCTTCATATCCTACACTGTTCCCAGGGAAGCAAAGTGTGGTTCCTGGATATGGGAGGGGTGGTCTGAACTGGTTGTGTTGTGTGCTACAGGTCCTGTGGTCACGAAGCATGGTATAAAACATAACCTGGCAGTGCTGATGTGCATATGTGACCTGAAGTAGGCGGCTGTTAATGCATATATATGCTATCCCCCTAACTGACAGATAGTAATAGATGTACATACCTCTTTATAAATAATGATGTCAGCACCCTATAAATACTGCAGGAGAAGAACAGATACTCAGTAATTTGAATAGCATGCTCTGCTAATGCGTCTTTCTCAAGTGGCATAATATAGTTAGGTAGGAGTTTGAAACCTGCAAATGCGCAGTGTGTGTGATGGGGGAGGGGGGTTAGTGTGTGTGCAATTCTATTTAAAAGAAATGTCCCTTTTGGCAACTAGAAGAACACACTACATGATGCACATTCCTCTTTCTAAACACTGATGATGTCAGCACCCTATAAGTATAGCAGGAGAAGGGAAACCTCTCAGTAATACGAATAGCGCACTCTGCTAATGCATCTCTCTCAAGTGTCATAACATAGTCAGGTAGGGGTTTGAATCCTACAAATGCCATGTGTATTTCTGTCACACAATTTGTCCATGTGTGTGGGATGTTGTTCTTAGTATTATATGACAGAGATTATATCAGTAATGTCAATGCGCACATGAGGTATGTGTGTGCCACATAGACATATGTACCTGTGACCTTAACTAGTACCCATGTGTGAAGCCTGCCTCGTGAATACATGGAATTTGCATTACACAACTTTTTGACTGTGGTATTCTGTGCAGGGGCTGCGGTTGGTATGTGAATATACAATGAGAGTAGTCTATGGTGTCATCTTACCAGCGAGGGATACACTTCTGGTCTGGAGCATATAGTCCACATGTTGGTGATGATCAGGTGCAGCATGTTTTCCCCTCTTGTGGGAGTGGTAACAAGTTGTTCCATAGCAATTGAGTGTATGGATTCTAGGAACCTTTCACCTAGGGTGTTGGAGCTACAGTAATGCTCCCAGTCTATGTGTGGGTAAATGAAGCTGCCCAATATACTGTTGTTTGGAGACACCTGCACATATTCATGTATTCTTAAGTAGGCCAAGTGGGTTACCTGGGTTTAGGAGGGTGGTCTGTAGCAGGCTATGAACTGGAAGTCAGTTTAACCCACTCTTAGTTGCATGTGGATAGTCTGTAATGCATCACACTGTGGCAACAACCTGGGGGTGTGGGTATAGGTTCATAGGTTCATAGGTTCATACTAGGCTATCTGCCCTAGGGCATTTATAAGCCAAGCCAGAGTGTGTTTGGCTTTCGCCACCCATTTTAGATTAATGTTGCTATGCCCTTTTCTGAGGTTAGTATACTGTGCCTCTGTCTAACATTGACACAGAAGTGATACCCGAGGTACACCTACAATCCCCCATCCACTCATTATGATTCCTCTTGAAGAGAGTCAATGAGGGACTCTGCCTAACCTGGACTGGGATTTTATTCCAGAGTGAAGGGATCCACTGGGTTATGAATCTGTCCCTCCAGCATGTCCTATTGATGTCAGTGCTGAGGTTCAAGTCTCTCGAGCGCGTAGCTCGATGGGATTTGGATTTTCTGAGGTGCAGCATGTCCATTACTTCCGGGTTGGACATGGCATTATACGGCTGGCACAGATCGCCTCTGAGCAGGTGGTATGCCACTGAGTATGGAGTTATGTTAACCGGGCAGCATATGGCATCTGTTTGAGCCCTTTGATCCTCTTGGTGAGGTACTTTTGTGGTCTTTCCAGTTGCTGCAGGTGTCTGGTAAGATAAATCCCAAAAGGGGCATTGTACTCAATTATGGTCCTGATGAGGGATGAGTAAAGAGGCATGATGACCTCCCCTGATCTAGATGTGAATCCTGTCATGATTAGGTGGGCTATATAAAATGTTTTTCTAACCACTTTGGCCACGTGGTCGTCAAATGAGAGATTGCTATTAACTTCGATCCCCCTGTCCATAATTACTTCTTCCGTACATAATGGATTACCACCTATGTGGTCATTTGTGGCCACTTTGTGTTTGCCAAAGGGGATGACTATACACTTTGTGGCATTTAGCTTGAGGCCATGGCTCTGGCACCAGTTGTCTGTTTCTATGAGGCCCTTTTGGAGGATGGTTGTGTCGGCTGGAGAGTCAATTATAGCGCCCAGTTTGCAGTCATCCGCGAACTTGGTCAGCCACAGTCCGTCCGTGTTGGCCTGTACCTCCGAGAAATATATACCGAACAGGAGAGGTCCTAGGACTGAGCCTTGTGGGATGCCACTTGTAACTGGTTTGGAGTCTGACATGGCTCCAGCAATTCTAACCATGTGGGTTCTGTCCTTGAGCCACTTTGCAACCTATCTAGTGATATAGGGGTTTATATTTAAGCTGGTGAGCTTAAATATAATGCCCGAGTGGGGTATTGTATCGAAGGCTTTTGCGAGGTCCATGTAGGCTGTGTGGACCACCTTCCTCTTGTCAATGGCCTTGGTGACTGTTTCAAAGAAATCAACCAGGTTTAAGAGGCAGGATCTGCCCTTAAAGCCAAACTGGGTAGGATCCAGTGTCTGTAGGTCCCCAATATCTGTATGTATGAGGTCCACGATGATCCTTTCCATAGCTTTGCAGACCAAGCTAGTCAGGCTTATGGGGTGATAGTTTACAGGATCCGTTGAGGCACCACCTTTGTGTAGAGGGACCACTGTTGCTGTATGCCACTCTTTGGGTACATATCCTGTGGTAAGGCTGAGATTGAACAGTAGTTTTATGTTTGGGTTTAGCTCATCTTGGAGTTCATGTAGGATGCAGCCCAGGACACCGTCTGGTCCCATTGATGCTGTGTTATTTGCTTTGGAGAGGGCGGCTCTTACCTGAGCATCTGAGATGTCAGGGGGGCAGCACTCTGCTGGGATAGATATTTGCCCTTCTGGTGGGGAGGGGGGTAGAAATTTGTGCTGAACCTGTCAGCTAGGATGTTGGCAATGTCTGTGGGTTCCGTGTAGTTTTTTGTAATTTTGGACTAATTCTGAGCATATCTGGGAATTCCCACCCAGGTTCCTAACATAACTAAAGAAAGCCTTGTGATTATCCTTTGTGTCCTGTGCGTTTCTTCTCTCGAAGCTGGCCTTAGACGATTTTATGAGTGCCCGTAGTATTTTGCTAACACTGAACAGAGATGCCTCCCCTTTTTGGGATTTTGCTCTATCATGTAGTAGCTTCCTCCTTCTATTGTATAGTTTGTTTATGGCTGTGGTCCACCAGACAGGATGTCTGCCTTTGGAGGATTGGGTCTTGTTTTTATTTGGGATTGCATGATCCATGCATTCCTGAAGGTGTTCATAGAATGCGTTTATAAAGGATTCTGTGGTCTGGGCCGTATTTTCAACAGGCCCGGGGACTTTGAAGGATTCCACTTCAGTTTTGAGGGGTGTGGAATTTGCTGTAGAGAAGTTTTACACCTTGGTTTTGTGGGCAGGGGGTGGGGTTGGGATGTGAATATCCAGTGAGATTAGTTTATGGTCTGATCTTACCAGTGAGGGTTACACTTCTGGTCTGGAGCATAGAGTCCCCATGTTGGTGATGATCAGGTCCTGTATGTTTCCCCCTCTTGTGGGAGTGGTAACAAGTTGTTCCATAGCATTTGAGTGTGTAAATGCTAGGAACCTTTGAGCTAGGGTGTATGAGCTAGATTAATGCTCCCAGTCTATGTTTGGGTAGTTGAAGTCCACCAATATAATGGTGTTTGGAGAGACCTTCATATTTCCAGTGTTCTCAGGAAGGCCAAGTGGGGTTCCTGGGTTTGGGAGGGTGGTGTGTGCCAGGCTATAAACTGGAAGGCAGTTTTACCCACTGTTAGTTGCACATGGATAGTCTCTGATGCTTCGTGCTGTGCCACCAACCTGGAGGTGTGTGTATCTTTGACGAATATTGAAACTCCCCCTCCTGTTCTGGTTTGGTGCAAGTTTTGGGGCCGACAAGCATGGTATGAGGTATAACCTGGCAGTGCTGGGGTGCTCTCAGGAGACTTGAACCAGGATTCTGTTACTGCACAGATATTGATGTTCTCCATGCTAAGGACAGTTTCCAGTGCATGCATCTTGAGGTTTACACTGCTGGCGTTGAGTAGCATTACTATTAGTTTCGTATCCCTTGTGATACCTATGGAGGTGGTTTTGTCTTTTGAGCCTTGCCTAAAAAATGCACTATGGGGGTAGCAAGAGCCTTTGCCAATATCCGAAGGCCCAGGGGTGACAGGTGCAAGCCGTCCCTAGCAAAGCTTCGTGGCTTGTCGAGCATGTCATCCCAGGCTGACAGGCATTGGATCCCCTTTGAATGACACTGAAACTTAAGCCAATTGTTGAAATTGATCATCTTGTCTTCATATTGTGGCATAATTCTTGGTGAGGGTAAGATGCTACTCAAGGTCAGGGTCATACCAGCCTGGGCCACATGCTCAGAGAGCTCCTCTATGTCTCTTATCATGTAGTCCAGTGAGGTACGTCTCAGGTCATTCACACTGGCATGGACAATGACTGAGTCATATTTGTACTTGCCTTGGAGTGACCTGTGTGCTTGTGTTATGTGGCGGATCATAGTGCCCGACAGGCATCTCACCATGACCTTCTCCTTGTTCAGCCTGGTGAGCGGGACGTCAGTGTGCCTGATGATAGAGTCACCTATTACAAGTGTATCAGGTGTGTTGTTTAGCCTTAAGGGCTGTGACTGTTCGGCACACTGGCTTTGTGAGCTATGTGTTGCACGTTGGCTGTTCTGGGGTAGCGGTTGCTTGGGTGTCTGCTTTGGAGGTCTCTGCTGCTTAGGCAGATTTTTATTTAGAGACTCCGAGTATGTTTTGGTGTGTTTATGTGTTTGGATTGCTGTCGTTATAGGTCTATGTGAGACTGGAATTGGAGTGACTGTGGTTTCCTTCTCCTCCTGACAGGTTTTGCCAGTACTGAGTTGAGAGAGCTTAGCCTCCAGTTTGGCTATATGGTTGCATCTCTCACATGTGTTGGAATTTGTTGGGGGGAGGAGAGGGTTGTCTGTGTACATGAGGCAGTTGTAACATTGCCTCAAGATTCCCAGATTCACCAGCTGGACTGGTGAGGAGATTGACAACTGACCTTGGACATGCTAGAATAGTATTGGGAATTCCTTTATAATTAACAACAAAAAGGGCCAATGGGGAACAAGGTACTCAAGGTGAGTTTGTGAGGGTGTAGTGCTTTTAATTTGTTAGTGCTGGCATATATAAATGCTTTAGTGAGCAAGTGCCAGGTAACTCAAATGCAATGTGTTACAGGTAACTTAAATGCAAAAATGACAAACAGTAACTTTATTTCAAGTGAAACAAGTAAATAAGTACAGTAAGCAATGCAGATGTCACTAGGGATCCGCAGAAGTGATGAAAAGCTGCGTTTCAGGAGGAATTAGTGTTTCAGGGAAATAACAAGCAAACAAGCATACAAACAAAGCTACATTCAGCAGGTCTGGATCTAGTCTATGCTACAGCAAACAAGGTGTACCAATTTCAGTAAGAAACAGTTCAAATATGCAGGCACTATAAGCCTTTAGCCAGAAATTCCATGCTCAGATGGGCAGAGTCCAGACTCTCCTCCCACAAGAGTGCAGACCATGAACCTTCATAATGTAAAATAACTGGCCTGAAGCCCAAGTGCTTAAACCAGAACTAATACACATTTAGAATAACAGATACTGAGCCCTCAGTCAGCAGTTCCCAACTTAGAAGGATGTAAGCTACCTGTCCTGCCACCACAGTATCCTTGACATTTAATGAGACTCACCCTCCTGTCATAGTTAGTTCCGTGTTTTGGGGCTGTCAAGCATGGTATGAGGTGTAACCTGGTAGTGCTAGGGTGCTCTTGGGAGTCTTGAACCTGTTGTCTATTACTACACAGATATCAACATTCTCCATGCAGAGTAGAGTTTGGACTGCATGCATCTTGCAGTTTACATGTCCGTCATTGAGTATCATTACTTCCATTTTCTTATCCCCTGTGCTACCTATGTAGGTGGCCTTCTGTTTTCAGCCTTACCACCAGAATGCAAAGATGTGCAGACATTACACTATGGTAATTAATAGTGGTGTACCAAACAATACAATGACAATCATACTGTTAATGCATCAGGCATGCTGGGATATACCCACAATGATATCATTACACTGTACTGTTGACAACATGATAATATTACTACACTTCTATGTAGTCACCCTGTGCATCAGCACCATGTTAACCTGTTCCTGCATCAATGTTACAGATTGCAGGAGGTGGCACAGTTTCATCATATGCACAGGGTGTGTACTTGGTATGCCTGAGTCTGCGACTGATACAACCAATCGACATGTATGTGTGTGTGTGTGTTAGTGAGGGACAACAGTACAAGATGGGACAATGTTGATGCGGTGTTTGCGTGTATGTGTTAGCCCTAGGTGTTAGCATTATGCATGTGTGTATGCATGCACACAGTTCCACCTCGTGGCTGCCATATACGGGTGTTTGTGGACAGCCACAGACTGTACCTGCCAGGTCATACAGATCACTGTCTCTGGCCATGGACACGGTACCTGTGCCTGGCAGGGGTGCTACAGACAGTATCAGGTACTAAGCCGGACTGGGTACTGTCATCAGAAGCAGTTGGTTGATGACTGGAGACATGTCCATGCTGGGACTGTCCAGAGCCATGTGCACGTGGTCTCCTAGGGCGGTCTGATGACAGTACAGACCCAGCATTGCTGGGGCTGGTACTGGCACTATGGGAGTGGCCGCAGGTTTGTTGTCGTCCGCAACGACTGCCAGCTGCTGATGTTGCTGGCATACGTCCACGTCGACACCTCAACCATCCTGCATTGCCCTGGCTCATGGACATGTAGTTGTGGAACAGATCTAATGTGTCCCCCCAACGTCTGTCAATGACCTCGGTGAAATTACGGATGGCAGCTGCAACATCACGCATAGTTTCATTCATAGCAGTGCAATGTGCTCTCAGCTCCCTCAGACCCTGTCTGGTGTACCATTCCATACCTGCCTGTGCCTGCATTACAGCCCGGAACATAGCTAAGGTTGAAATACCTCTGTGGGCATGTCTGACAGGGGCAGTACGACCATGGATGCTCCCACGAGAACCCCTGGACATCTGCCTGTGTGGTACCATGTCAGGACTCTGGCCATGGCTGCTGTGAGGGGATGCATGTGCCACTGATACCACATTACCCTGGTCAATGCCCACTGTATTCTGTCCATCACCTAAGGACATTGTTGACAATGGATGTATTGGCAGGATGACTGTGCGCATTGATGGGGTTGACTGCTGTGTACTGTCAATTGGCTGACCAATAATGGACCCTGGCACACCTCCCTGAGCCATTACACATGTATCATCATTATCACTATCCCCATCAGTGGATTCAGGTTCCCTGCTGCACACCATCAGAGCAACACCAGAACCTGTGAGAGGAAGACAGGAAACACAGTTTACAATGTGTACACAATGTTACCACAGATGCACACAGGCACATGCACACATGCACACATGCGCACATGCACACATGGGCACATGCACAGATGCACACATGGGCACATGCACACATGCGCACATGCACACATGGGCACATGCACACATGCACACATGGGCACATGCACACATGGGCACATGGGCACATGCACACATGCACACATGGGCACATGCACACATGCACACATGCACACATGGGCACATGCACACATGCACACATGCACATGCACACATGCACACATGCACACTCCTCAGTACATGAGATACAAACACACAGACACAAACACACCTGCAATCAAACACATAGCAATACTGTTTGAGGGTATTATTACTATTATTATCATTAGTATTAAAAGTATTGTTATTACACACTCACCAGCATAGATTGGCTGCCTTGCTGTTACACCAGAGGGACCTGCACAAATAAGACATTTATTGTCAGTGGGCACAACTGTGCCATTGATACTGTGAGTATGATACAGTTCAGTAGTACAACAGTTGGCTTTCACAGGTCTACTGATGATATTGAGAATATCACTCTTGCACAATAATTACCAGGATAACAGCTACAAACACAGTACACACCTCACACATGCATAAACTACCAGTGTAGAGAACAGTCAACTATAGATATGGCATGTTACCTGCATGCTCCAAGTCCACATGCTGGGTGGCTCCAGCCTCCATCATTACACATGTCTGCAGATGTTGTTGTTGTTGGGCTGGAGCCACAACACTTAGGAGGAGCCCATCCAGTCTGGTGAGGGGGGTGTATAGCCGCCCCACCACCTGTGGCAAGCTGTTGCCTGTGGATATCAGACGCACGCTGACGGACATTTCTAATTAAATCACTGCAGTGATGGCGTACCTGCTCATATGTCCGGTTATGCGTGCCTATGTCATTTACCCGACGGACAAGGTCTTGCCACAGTGCAGCCCTCTCCTGCTGGTTCTGGCTGGTGCGGGAAAAGAGTGTGGCAAAATCCCACACCAGGCTCTGGTGTATCTCCTCTTCCTCTGCAGCAGAGTATGTGGGGTTGTGCTGGTGCACCATTGCCCTAGAAGGAAAAGAAAAATATGTGAGCAAGTGATATGGCACACATAATACTCTACTGTAGTGATATCACTGAACTGCCATATATAGCATCTGTCTGTCTATTGGGGGATACACATGTAAATTACCACATATCAGTGCTCAGCCAACAACTGTGTGACAGTGCCTGACACACTCCATACAACAAACTAGTATACACCAGCAGTCGGCACACTATTTGAGGTCCAATGCACAACCTCACACTGGGGGTTTGCATCAAGGTAATGGATGGGGAACATTGTCAAGCCATGCAATGCATGCAACGCACAGTAAACATTTCAATGGTAATGCACCCTAGTCTTTGTGGCCATACCCCTACCTACACAGCAGTCACATACAGGAAACCACAGCACAACATATGGCAATGTAGTATGTTTGTATCCCGATACCTGACACATCTTTCTCTGGCCTCACACCAAGGACACACACTACCATGACAGACACAAAGTCATGTTGAGCAATCACACCATTACAGACCTTGCACACAGTCAGTGGCACACTCATTCCACCTCACATAGTTGGTATTGCAATGAGTACATGTGTGTGTGCATTGTGTCATAGGTAGGTAGTATGCTATTTGCCCTGGGCCTACAGCAGCATACTGTTATGTTACCCTGCCCCTTGGGACACATGTAATGTGATTGTACTTGCTCCTGTCAAACAGTTACACAGGGTGACTCATATGGCATATTACCTATCTGCATAACATTCAACAGGGTTATGTCTGACATCTACTAATGAGGAGCCTTGCTTCTTAATGCTGGGTGGTTTACTCCAGGATATGGCTTATTTGTAGGTAGGAATCTGTACCTCCACCATGTGCTCTTTACTGTGGTGCCAAGGATGACAGACATAGGTCATTTAGGCTGTGGATATTGTGAGGTGTTACCATGGTTGTTGGACAACTGTTATGGGTGTGACTTAACTATGTATATCCAGCAGTGGTAACCTCTGTGTAGGTACTATGAAAGGCACTCTATCTGTGGTTTTGTCAGTCACTGTGCATAGGTAATGTGTTTGAGGGCATTATCACTGTTTGTTAGGTATGACTGTGTCCTTCTCCATTTCTGTAGTTGTCATGGGAGGTACATACCATGTAGGACATTGTGAGGTGTATAGGGGTACAGTGACCTACATTTCCCTAGTTGGCACACCATTTGTGCTGACACGTACCATGTACAGGGATTACAAGACTAGTGTGCCACTGTGAATATCAAAGGGGAGGCTATTGTACACTTGTTTCCCATGTTCCCTCCTGACACATACAGTAGTAGGCAGGCAACCACCTATGTGGTGGTTAGTGGTGTAAGTGTTTTGGAAAGGGGTATGGTACTCCAGTATCCACAATGGTGTTCAGTCCATGCCTTTGTCACCAGGCACCTGTTGCACTACATCTGCACACATGTGCCTCTCTCAGCATATATATATATATATATATATATATATAGAGAGAGAGAGAGAGAGAGAGATTCATATACATACATATCTCTAGACATTCATATCTGTCTGTATATGTGTATGTATCTATATATATCTGTATATGTATGTGTCTATTACATATATAAGTATATACATATTCTATCTATCTATCTATCTATCTATCTATCTATATATCTATCTATCTATCTATATATGTCTATCTATTTATACATATCTCTATATATATATATATATATATATTATATATATATATATATACATATATAAATATACATACATATACATATAATATATATATATATATATATATACTTTTTTTATTTACACATACGAATACACACACTAACATACTGCTAAACATCCATTACTGTACAACCTACATTGTGCGTTGCACTACAACCTACATTGATATGTGCACATAGCAACCTTCAAATACATATGTATGTCCAGCCTTCACTAACAGTTGCAGTATGTCCCCTGCCCTATGCACATCTTAATATATATATAGATACAGACTGCTAACACATATGGAGGGTTCACATTATGTAAACTATTAGATTATTAGTTTACATTACCTTTGTTTGTCACTGCTGTTTGTGATGGTTTTCTGCTTGTTGTCCTGCTGCTGGTTAGCTTGCTGGTTTTTATTGTTTTTTTTTTTTTTGGTGCCTCTCTCTGTCTCTTTGTCTCTTTGTCTCTTTGTCTCTCTCTCTCTCTCTCTCTGTCTCTCCCTCCGGATGTTGCAATGAAAGTATTGCATGTGTGGACTGGGAGTACAGGCTGCTTTTGTAGGTATATGCACATGTGCATGTGATGGCCTCTGCACCAATTGTTAGCCAGTATTTACTAATTGCATGCAGCCTGCTGTGTGGTAATTGCAGTTCTCACTGTGATTTCAGGACAGTGCTATAAAATGTTAGGTTAGGTAGGCATAGCCCTTTCAGATTTTCAAGGTGGGGACCATGCTGGTATGCTGTGGACACTGTTCTGTGAGTGTAAAGGTTGGTATGTCTCTCATATTTCAGGCTGTGTTGTAGACACTGAAATGCATGTTGTACTGAAACCTGACTATTGCTTCCTCCAGTTCATTCTTCTCAGTGTGTATGTTAACTGACACCTAATAATACTAATACTGTTTAAATGGGAGTATGTGCTTTCCTGTGGGACTTGTGGAGTAACTGGTATACAGCAGTGGCTCTTGCAATTTATTGCTATGGCTTCATTATTTGGCCTTTACATTCACTCCTTGAATGCCTGCTAGGTGTCTTTACTGGAATGTGTTGCTATGGCTTTCCTATTTTCCATTTACATTCACTCCTTGCAATGCTTGCTATATTTCTTTCAGTAGCAATTCCTTATATGTTTGTTGGTACTGCATGCAGTCTGGTCTGGCCAAGGTGTGGGGCTTGACACCTACAAGGGTAATTTATTTTGCTGCTGAGCAGTAGTGGGGCCTTGTACTTTGTACTAACAGTTATGGATAGCAGGCACATGCAGCGCTTGTAAACTGCTATACTGTCCTTATTTTATTAGTTGGCTACATCCTTTGCTATTTGTGGGTTGTACACCTACATGCTGGTGTGCTTGTGGAAGCTATTCTACAGCTATTCACAGAGTGTGTGACAGCAGACAGAATGATATGCCTGTGAGTTTGTGACACTTGCAGGCCTCAGATACTCTCAGGTGTATCTTTTATCAGCCTCAGGGAATGGTACATATCAGTGGGATACACCCGTGATATATTTCAGATATTCTGCAGTTGTGACTGTGGGGTATTTTGAGCATATGTATTACTACACCATTTATGACATGCAAGTAGTGCATACTTTCAGTAATTGACAGTTACCATTACGTGGGATAAAACACCTTTCTGCCTACTGTTAGTACATTTCACAGGGAGTCAGTGGGGCACAGTTAACATTTGTTTTCAAATCAGGGACATTCCTGTAAATCAGTCATAGTTGCGAGGTCTGGCCTCTTACCTATTCAAATATGGCAGTGTTTATCCTGCTCTGATAGTGTGTGTGGTTTGCAAGGTGCTACTGTCACATTATTACCTACTAGCTACTGACTAGCATGGCTGTTTCTCTTCTCACACTAATGTTATACAAATCCACAAGAATTGCCAGTAAAGATACAAGAAAAGCTTTGTGTAATAGCCTTCCTATATTCCAATTACATTCAGTCCTACTATTTCATGATATATTACATTCAGCACAAAGTTCTTGTATATCAGTCATGGCTTAGTGGTAAGTCATGCAGACTAGTGTTTCCAAGGTCCTGGGTTCAAGACTGATAGAGGAATTTTATATTGCTGCTGAGCAGACTACAGGCCTTGTCATTCAGAGTGACTAAGGCACTTTTAAGCAGTTGTAAGCGGGTTAGCGCTGGATTGCACGGAGCTCACGCATGAGCACTGTCGCTTAGCTTCACGCACACACGCTTAGCTATGTGCACACAAGCACACACCCACTTACTACTGCTTATAAGTGCTTACTCTCACGCACACCTGCGCTAATTTCTTTGAAAGAAAAGAAAATGGGGAGATATGAAAGTGGTGAAAAGGGGGGCACAAAGAGGGTAGGACAGTAGGAAAACAAGCTCGGGATTTGCAGGAAGGATGTAGGAAAGGCCCATAGCTGCCCATTTCTTTACAGCAACAGCTGTGCATATGTGTGTAATTTGCTGTGAAATTTGAAACCTTCCACCCCTGAGAGAGGGGTGAGGACAACAAAATATATTGTACAACCAATTGTAATTACCAGTTCACATGTCCAGCAGACATGTCTGCAAAATGGGCAGCTATGTATGGGGTGTAATTTTTTTGCGGGAACAGAGTGCCCTTTTTTTATTTTTTTTTCAGGTGAGAGTGGAATGTGAGGTACAGGAAGTAGGTATATTTGGGGAGGTAGGTAGGGGAGGTTAACAGACAAGACAAACAAGACGCATACAGGGACGGAGTATGACACATGTGGGGGGGAAACACAATTGACGGGGACGGATGTTTGGATATCGCGAGCCCATGAACCCACAGATGGCAACAGTGGAACTGAGATCCCCACCCATGGGCAGTTGCCACTGCGCCTTCACAGCCCAGGATGGGGCTGTGCTGGGGGCTGTGTAGGACGGGCAGTAGGCACACCCGTAAGTTGCGCCACCCCATCCTCAAGCTGGCGTAGGGGTTCAAGCACAGAATGCCTGATCTTGCTACACACCACAGACCGGACACTTTGGAGGGTGAGTGGATGGTCTCCTCCGGCCATGCTTGCAGAGGGGGGACGAGCCCCATCCCCTGCAGTGCTTCCACCTGAAGGTGGCACAGGGCCACCGGAGGAGGTTCCGGCCTGGGCACTAGTGCCAGGTGCACTCGCCAGCTGAGGTGGGAGAGGTGGTTCCGCTGGAACCCGCCTTCCCTGTTGTCCTATGTTTAGCAATATTTTATGACATTTTGGGTTAGTAACAAACAATACCATTCAAAATTAGTTGTAACAGCATGCAACAGTATTCCCATTAACCAAACACCCATGAATTCCAAACATTGAACAGCAAGCATAACACATGCATATTTTGAACAACAGTACACAATCCAACAGCATGCAGGGTTGATTGATGGCAACAGGCCATCAGGTTTGGATATGTGAACAGGGCACATGCATCAACGTACGTGCAAATATGTTTGAACCAACAGGACAAATGTCCATAAGAATTAATTGTGAATACACATACCCAGTTTGTTGTGGAATGGCATTATTTGTGAATATAGGGTAGGGTGAAGAAATATTTCATTAACAACTTCAACTACCTATACATATGCTGTACATCTATAGTAGCTGCAGATATATATACCATACAGGTCTTAGTACAGTTTCCTATATGTAACCTTAGGAATGTTGGTGATGGGACTGTTACTGCTACATTAATATACATTGCATTTTTATTAATACACATTCATATCTGGCTGTGTTCAGGTACAGCATCCTGCTACATTTGATTTATATGGCTCTAGACAACTGTGGATATTCATTATTTCATACAACCATACTATCTCCATATTACAAGGGTACAGCAACATATCCAAATTGTGGGACAGACACATTCCAGCTTCAGTACTTTATTACAAACATTTCACTGTTTGGTTGTGGCTGTCTCATTCATTTCATTATGTACTGACTGCAGTATACTTTATTCAGAAGTTATAACAGCTTTCTTGGTCGATTCATACCTCTTTCTCACACTCTCACTTGTTTTATTTTTACAATTCAAGATGGTACTTTATTCTAGGCGTTATTAACATGTCATACTTGGTTACAACAATCCTTTCCAACAGACTCACTTGCTTCATATGGCAGATTTTCAAAGGGGATGTATTTGACACATGTCTATTGTCTTTAGCTTGTTTACCACTAATTTTCAGGCTGCAGCAGGTTATCTGATATTACAATACAGGTGGGAAATCTCTATTTCAGACTTGTTTAATTTTTATTTCTGGATTACAGGCTGCATCACTTATCTAATCATACAGTACTAGCAGAATCTTTCTTCTAGTGTTATTTGAACTTTATTAATATGTAACTACACTGAACTCTTTTACAAGCTGTCTCACTTATATTGTATAACAATTACAGAAAAATAATTACTAACCTGCCTGGTGGCGCAGCCGCTCCAGCCTATCACCATAGGCTCGCCGATTTGCAGAACGTACACCTGCAGCTGTATATTAAATGAAGTAATATTGGAACATACATCTCCATAATATCAGCTAGGATAATTCCTTACATACGTAATTACATGGATACTTACTCAGTAGTGGGGCGTTGGGCATTTGCCGGGCCTCCTGGATCCAACGGTTCAGTTGGTCCTGCTTTCATCTCTTCAGGTCCGCATGGTGGTGACGGACCTGTTCACCAGTCCTTGGTATGCCTGTGGCACTGGTGAGATCATGTGCCAACTGGTTCCACGCCTCTGCCTTGTACGCTCCCCACAGAACCTGGCCCTGCATGAGTTGAGCCTCATGATCATGGACTAGGAGCCAAACCATATATTTGGACTCCTCAACACCCCACCTCTGTGCTCAGAAGCGACTACCCTCTCCTACACCTGCCATCCTGACTGCAAATAGGTTCCACAATCAGTTATGCTGTGTATTCCCACCTATGGGGCTTATATATGCCATTTTTCCCACACTTATCTGTGATTGGCCATTTTGGAATTGTATCAGCTTAAAAAGACCTGCTTTGTCATGCTTCTATTTCCATTCATTCCTATATATATGCTAATACTGCATTTTTCAGTACAGCTGTCATGGCCTAGTGGTTCAGTACTTTGACTATGATGCACAGTATCCTGGATTCGAGCCTGGGCATTGCATTTTTTTATTTTACTACTGTCTAGACAGGCTAGGAGGTGTGTCTGTGTAAAGGCGGCTTTGATACAGGTTGCTCAACGTTGCCCGCCGGTAAGCCAGTTGGCGCGCTGCGCAGCTCCGCGCAAATGGGTTATGCTGGTTAATGCGTTATTTGGCTATGAGCACGCATATTACACTATGAGAAAGTGTGCTCAACTGCGGGCACACAGTTTCAGCGTGTTAAAGCGCTGCTCAACTCTGGGCATGCATATTACACCTGTTAAACCACTGGTCACCTGCGGGCAGTCATATTCAGCTTGTTAGAGCGTTGCTCAGCTATGGGCACTTATACATTTTTTTTTTTATTGTATCAGATTTCTTCAAAATACATGGCCCATTTCATTACATTTTACTTAAATTATAGTTATTTATATGTACATATATGTCAGGGGATTGTTTCGTGCTTATTTCACTAAAAATAAAAAAATGATGTTGTTGGGGCTCAAACCGTGACTACCTCCTCTTTGGCCGACGTCTCTACCACTACGCTATTGCTACTTAGCTTAATTTGCATATTTAGATCTTATATGCTTTTTCAATGACTGCTAACTGTGGCTGAGCAAAGGGCACACCCGCGCAAGCGAGCGCAATTACGTGCAAACATTTTTGAAATTATAAAAAAAAAAATTAAACTGTTAATTTCTATGTTTTACATTACAGTTGGGTTTATAGTCTGTGGGGGCATGTGTGGTGTTGTGTTTCTTGACATTTCCGCGGACTCGCTCGTGGGAGTTTCCTTTCGGGACTGTGATTCTTCTGGGGGCATGTCCCTTTGCAGGACTCACCATGCGGACACGCCCCCTACTTTGCTACACGGACCGTGTTAGCCTAGGGTGTGATTCAGCATGCCCTCATGAATATGCATGGCATGCTGACATCACAACGTTTAACTGCAGCCTCCGTGTAAGACTTGTTAACTCTTACACGGAGGTTTCGTGAATCCTGCCCATTGAGTTAATTATAACAATTATCCACTTAAAAAATCAATTAAAAATGAACTTATTTTTAAAGATACTTTATATACAGTATTTCCAAGAGAACTATCTGGCTCAATAGAGAGTTCTCTTGGAAATATTGTATGTAAAGTATCTTTAAAAAGAAGTTAGTTTTTAATTGATTATTTTAAGTGGATAATTATATAATTAACTCAGTATGTGTATAAAACGTGGAGATGCGTAAAGAATGTTATACTCTGTAAAGACTTTTTGGTAAGCTTTAGCACTAGAGGAATTTGAATTTTCTTGTTTTAATTAAAGTCTTGTGTTTTGTGTATATTTGGCAGTTTTTATCACTGGCACATTATTTTGTTGTTTCAAGAGATTGCAGTTCCCCAGTAGCTCAGTGTGATGAGAAATAATTTAGCTGTTAATTTTGCACACCCAGACATGGTTTGAGTCCAGGTAGTGGTACTAAGATGTGCACATATCTACACACAAGGAATCAGGAATAAATGTAAAAACAGTCAGGTAGTGTTAACAGATATTTTCTCCACAGGTTTTACAGGTAAGGAAATGTTGGTAGTAGCTGTATGAAGGGTATACTAATAAACTGTGTAGAACTGTTCAACTGTCCCACCAAATGCCTGCAAATGACAGCAGGATAGGTACATACAACATGCACTCTTCCCGATACATGTCTCTCAATAGTCATGCTGTGATGGCTAGTGGTCACTGCTGCCAATAACCTTGGACACAGTTAGGAAACCAGTTGAAGTATGCCAGTAACACACTCACATAACAGCAGTTCAAGGTACCCCTCCTGTGCCAGATATGTAACCTAAACATGTACGAGTCCCCTCTAGTCATGTACCCAGAGTTGTCACAGTTTGCCCAATACCACTCCAGGCTGGCAGTTTAATAGGTATGTTTGTGCTACAAAAGCTATGGTCCATAGGCTGATGTAAATTGAGGGCAGACCCATAGAGTATTAAGCAGTACTGTTGTGGAAAATAGAAGCATAAACAGTTGTTAGTGGACTTTTTTTTCTCTCCCCCCACCCCTCATCTGGATCAATACTATAATTCATATACTATGGGTATGAATTTCTCCAAATCTAATGTTGGGACTTGTGTCCTATTATTGTTCATATATTTGATTGGTTACATGTTAACATATCTTGTTCAAATATCATTATTGGTGGCCTGTTGCCATCAATGTTACTGGCATGCTATTAGGATGCATACTGTTGTTACATTTATGCATGTGTTTGTTTTGCTATGCAACTGTTTCAAATCTGTTTTATGGGGATAATTGGAACACCAATGCATGCTGTTATAATTAATCTTGAAATGTGTTGCTCATGACTAACCAAGATATACTTTTTTAAAACCTCAACACCATAGCATGTTTGGGAAGGCAGATCCTGGCAGATCCACCTGGCCTGCTTCATCTGGTCATAGCACCGGTCTGCAGCATGCCTGAGACCCAACCCTGGACTTCCTTATCCACTCATCCTGCACCAACTTTGGATGGAACTGCCTCAGGGGATGGGGCCTGGCCCCCTCCTGGGAGCGTGCATGGACAGGAGCCTGTAACCCGCAGACAGTTATGGGGTTTGGTGCAGAGCAACATCCGAGCAGAGTTGGGTGGGCAGCTGCTCCAGATTGAGGGATGCCTGACATACCTCTAGGGCCAGGCCACCCCTTCTGCCCATCTCCCAGCACAGCCACCTTCAGGGATGTGAAGGAGCAGTGGTGACTGCCCATGGGTGAAGACCTCAGTCCCACAGCATCCATTTGGGGGATCATGGACTTCGGATTCCCAGCCACCCTCCCCATCAAAGGTGTTTATCCCCCTCATGCGTCATATACTGCCCCTGTCTGCTGTCTTGTCTGTCTGCAAATGCAACCTATCCAACCCAACCTACCTCCCCAAACATGCCTACAGCCCTTCCCCAACATTCCATTCTCACCTTAAAAAAAGGCATCTGTTCCATAAAAAAAATTGCCCCATATACAGCTCTACATTTTCCTCCCATGTACAGTGAAACTAAGCAATCAACCCACAGATTACTCTGCAAATGTCTGTCACCAACACCCCTCCCTGTGGGGTGTGAGGCTGTACATTCCAAATTGTACACATTTAATTCACAGTTGTTGCTGCCAAAGAAATGTAGAGCAATGGACATTTCCTACACCCATCCTGCACATCCATAGCTGCTTTTCATAATGTTTTAAACTCTGTTTGCCCCAATTTCACCACTTCCTATCATCCTATTTTCTTTTCTTTAAAGAAAATTAGCACGGGTGTAAGTGGGAATAAGTGGTGCTCAACGAAGTTAGCAGGGTTTAACCATCTATTAACATCGCTTAGCTCCAAGCAAAACCACACAAACCTGCTTACAACCCCTTAAAAGTGCCTTAATCAATCTGTCTCCAACAGGCCTTGTTCTGCCTGACAAGAAAATAATCAGCTCTACTAAGTCTTAAACCCAGAAAGGATGCTGTGTACTGCAATCACAACAACATACCACTACACCATCTGAGCTGTAAAAATCTGTAATACTTTTACAAACATATTCATTCTGGTCATTTAACATTAATGAAAAAAAAAAATTAACCACTTCCAGGTCAATAACCCAGGACCCTGTGCACAGCAATCACAACAACATACCTTGACAACATTTGAGTTGCAGGAGCTTTTAATGTTTTTACAAACATATCATGCATAACAGTCAATCAACATAAGGGGGAATTATATATCTGTAGTATTGTTTTATATATATATATATATATATATATATATATATATATATATATATATATATATGGATTCACTACTGAATCGCGAAAGTATACAATCCTGAATCCCAAAATACCGAGACTATAATCCCTAAACCCCACATTACCGAAATGTTAAAACCGCGAAATTGAAAATCGTGAAAGTACTAAATACATAGAGCACACACACAAACATATACACAGCCTCGCCCCATAACCAAACAAACCACCCTACACTAAAGATAAGCTGTGTCCCCCACACCCCCCCTACTTTAATATTCTAACTCCGAGATCGCATAAACATGCACACAAGGCAAACTCACACCCACACATTACAGCCCCTCACACACACACACACACACACACACACACACACACACACACACACACACACACACACACACACACACACACACACACACACACACACACACACACACACACACCACAGTCACAACACACACTTACACACACTAATGTCCCTCATAAACACACTTATACACACATACTTACCTGAACATCAACACCAGAAGTGCTAACTCAAAATTCCTTAACATCGGGATTTTGAATTTCACACTTCTGGTCTTTCGATAATGTGGGGTTTCGGCTACATGGTCTTGAGCTTTTGAAATTCGAGATTTCAAAAGTTTGAGATTTAGTAGTGTTCCCATATATATATATATATATATATATATATATATATATATATATATATATATATATATATATATATATATATATATATATATATATATATATATATATATATATATATATATATATATATATACATATATATATATATATATATATATATATATATATATATATATATATATAGACAGATAACCAACCTCTTACTGCAACACATCTGCAAAAAGCATGACAAATGGGGGAAATAAAGGCAAACAACCATGAAATCTTTGAAATATGGCTGTCATATGTGTAGAAGTCTGCTAGAGTGGCATGGTTTGCTTTAACATATAATGCCAGATAGATTCTAGGTCTGAAACACAAATGAATGGCATTATTTACTAATGTCAATGCTCATATTATCCCACTGATTTCTCAGAAACCCACAAGTGGTGTGGCCAAAAGGCAAAATATATGAACCAAACATCTGGACAGTGTCTAGACACTCTAGACATCTGGATAATGGAGAGGTATAACCGCAGTCATCTAACAGAATGGAAAAATCCATGACAGTTGCCAGCCATGTCCCCCAGCACATTGGCAGTTGAAGTTAGACGTGGGTAGACCCCCTGGTCTCAATGACCATATTAGTATTAACAGCATTTTAAAACTCAGGGCTGCTAAATTGTAAAATTTATATTTATATGTTTATTTACTAAATATTTTGCGGTTATCAGTATTGTATTTATTGTTCTGAATGATTGATGTATTTTATATATGCATTTTTCCTATTTTTATTTAATAGAATATTTACTGTTATAGTAGGGTTTTGACATTGATTTTATGAACTGGATTTTAAGGTTTAAACCAAATGCACCTCTATTTTAGAGTGGACGTAACATGCATTTTCTGAATACTAGAGCTGCAGTTCATCTTCATTATGCTTTTAATTAGGTTATTCCATGGTAATTAATTGATGGTATGCACACTTAATTGATTTATGGATGTGATTGGTTGTGCTGCATTATTTAAATGTACTGGATGGGGATGCTTCTTTGTTCTGAAGAAGCCTAGTATTTTACTGGGTGAAAGCACACTAAACTGATTTTTTTATTGTGAATTTCTGCTATTACTGTGTTGGTGAACATTAAAGGCTATTTTTTCCTTGGATCTGCTGTCCTGATTGTCTTGGGGAGACGTGGTTACTGGTCTTGTGATTGTTCATTTTTTACTTGCTTTATTCCATGGCTGAAGGAATGGATTCAAGTGCATTTATTGGCACACTGGAGATTTTGAAAGAAGGAGATGAGAACTCGCCAGTGACGAGAGGCGAGTTTAATAAGGTACTGGTTCTTTTAACCCAGCTAGTGGAGAACACTAATAGTGCCCCTGTTTCTTCTCAGGCTGGGCTGCCTGGTAATCAGAATCAGCTGTTTGAACAGCAAAATACACGCAATGTGCATGTAATGACGAACCAAGGTATTTTAAATGAGGAAGAGAGGCGAACGACCGCTTCACAGCATTCGGAGCACCATAATCAACAAAAACGGGATTTATACAGCAAACTAAGCAGCCATAGCTGCAACGGAGGCACAGTACTGGCAACCAATTTAATTTTCATTCTTGGACTAATTGAGGGTTTAACTTCAGTGAAAAAGCTTTCAATAACAGTTAGAGAATTTTGACGAAAATTTTAAACTGTTCAAAGAAAAGCTTTATTACTTCAAAACTAACCAGTTAGAGATTGATTACCTGAGTGAATGTATTGCAGCTAACCGGGTCCCTAAGGGACTGAGAATTTTTAAATATCCCAACAATGTAAAACATAACAGTTGGCTTTACCAACAGCTAACAGAACTATTTAACAAGACTGGGGTTGAACTGTTAAAATTAATGCTCCAAGACTATAAGAATCAGTGAGAGGTTCTTTTAAATGAGATGAATTCTCTGCACAATAAAGTTGGTAATGAGAGTATGTCTAATTTTGATAAATGTAAATATGAAGGGTTGTTTCAGGATGTTGACAATTATTGTGACAAAATTATTAATAGAAAAATTAGGAAGTTAGAAAGGGACCTTTTGGAGTACAGAGAAGGGAGAGCTTATCCCCTTTTCAAAACTGGCCCTTCTACTTCTAATGGAGACCATGGGTACTCGGTTCATAATGAGACAGAAGGCAACAATAATAACACTGATGAGCATACAGGTTACCCTTTAGGGGAACCATCAGTAAGAAGAAGTGAAAGATTTGCTCAAAAATAGAGGAACCATTCATACCAAAACCCCCAACACTACAGGGGGGAGTGGAGATCAGGTTCTCAGGGAAGAGTTGGAATTGTTGACCGACTTAATGGGGTCATTGACACTGCTAAAGGAAAATGATTATATTGTGAACATGTTACAAGTGAACTTAAGATGATGACCAAAGAATATGTAAAAAATATAATTTTACCATATATAATTTCACAGATATGGTTATTAATTATGTCTATTTTAAACTGCTCACTAAGGGGTTTCATTTTGTACCCTCCAGACCCGGGTCTATGGTGAATAAATTAATAGATCTGAAAATGTACATTATACAATTATACTTACAAATTTTCTTCAAGGGGTAGGAACTGAATAGAGAACTAAGTAGACAAAGCCTGTTTAACCCACCAGTTAATCAGACATTAAAAATTTTTGAGGAGCTGGTGGAAAGTGAAGTTAGGAATACTGACTTTAAAGGCAGGGTTAGTTCAGTCCTTTCAGAAGAAGAAACATCTTTACTTGAACAGTTGAGAGAAGAAAAATGTAGAGTAATGAACCCTGACAAGGGTAGAGGGGTGGTGTTAATGTATAATGATGATTATGACATACATATATTTAACATCCTGCAAGACCCAGAACACTACACAACAGTTTCTCGTAATGAGATCAATATTGCTTATGCTAAAAAATAATTTTTACTTGTTGGACCATTTATTGCAGAGGAGTTTTAATGAAAAGCTATACAATTTTTTTCCATTTAGAGAAACCTAAGATTCCCTGCATATTTGATATCCCAAAAACCCTCAAAGGGATCAACAATATGAAATTCAGACCTATCGTGGCTGGTGCAGGGAGCATTATTGAACTTCTAGCTATTTTTATAGATTCTCAGTTAAAAAAGTTCTTGACCTCTGTGATACACATAACAAAGGACTCTTGGGACTTTTTGAGAAGAATGTCTAAAGAAAAATATGGTTCTGAGGTTTGGTTAGTCACTATTGATGTGGTTGAGTTGTTTCCAAGCATACCGCACGAAAAGGGTTTAGAATGGTTTGGTGAAATTTTGTTAACATAATTAGGGGTGGACAGGAACACCCTAAAAATGATTATGGATTTTAATGACTCCATCCTTAGAAATAACTTTATTCACTTTAACAGTGAGTTTTACCAACAAAGGAAAGGTTTTGCGATGGGGGCCGCTTGTGCCCCCTATACTTCATCAGTAACCTGTCTAACAACCTGTGTTTTGTACTACTGGGAACAAAAATTTGTTCTTAATACAGATTGGCAGGGTTACATCACATTCTACACCCGTTACTTGGACAATATTTGTTTACTGTGGGATGGGCCTAGAAAGAAATGTGATGATTTTATGGTGTATCTTAACCAAACTACTGATTTCCTGGCCTTTACACACACCGTTAGTGATTTTTCCATCAATTATTTAGACATTACACTTTATAAGGATGTGATTAACCACTGCTTTCAGTCCAAATTATACCGGAAGGTTTAGTTTTCTAACTCATACTTACATTTTGAGAGCAGACACTCTTATAATAAAAACAAAAAAAGGGATAGTGAAGGGGCAGATGATTAGGGCCTCTAGAATGACCAGTGTGACTGCCGAATTTTTAGAAGAGGTTAGGACCCTGACCTCACTTATTTTAGAGAGAGGTTATCCCAAACAATTGGTGGACAACATGGCCAATGAGGTTATTATGAACAGGGAAAGGAAGTTTTTTTCCCTTGTTAGATAAGGGTCCGCCTGAAATGGAGGTATCTGAGGAAGGTGATCTTAAACACAGAGGGGCCTTCATTCAAACCTTTTCTACTACATCCATCAAAGTGGAAGACATTATTAAAAATACTGGCATATTTTAAAGTTCAGTGATGACACTAGAACATTTCTTCTGAACCATCCTACTTTCGTTAGAAGGAGGGACACCAACCTTAAAGAACTCTTTGAAAGGAAACAGGTTGTTAGACAGGTTACTGATGAAGTAAGACAGGGGATTCACAAATGTGGAGCCTGCCAACAATGTGGATACATTTTGGACAAGGGTGAGTTATATATTCCATCTAGGGGTTTTAGGTTGAAAGCATCAAAATACTACAATTGTAGTACAAAAGGGGTGGTGTATATTGGGATTTGTGAAAATTGTCAGAGTTTTTATATCGGTAAGACCAAGAGACTACTTAGGAGAAGGATTTCTGAGCATTTATATGAGGTTTCTAGAGGAAAGGAATCAAATGCTTTTTATAGACACTCTTTAACATGTAAGGACATGAGAATAACATGTTTTGTGCTAGAGCAGGTGTTAGTCAATCCTCGAATCCCCGTGGATGGAGCTGGGAGTCCAGGGTGGAATACAGAGAACTGTTTTGGCAGTTGAAGTTAGATGCAGGTAGACCCCCTGGTCTCAACAACCATATCAGTATTAACAGTGTTTTAAAACTCAGGGCTGCTAAATTGTAAAATTTTTGTTATATGTTTATTTACTAAATATTTTGCAGTTATCAGTATTGTATTTATTGTTCTGAATGATTGATGTATTTTATATATGCATTTTTCCTATTTTTATTTAATAGGATATTTATTGTTATAGTAGGGTTTTGACATTGATTTTATGAACTGGATTTTAAGGTTTAAACCAAATATACCTCTATTTTAGAGTGGATGTAACATGTATTTCCAGAATACTAGAGCTGCAGTTCATCTTCATTATGCTTTTAATTAGGTTATTCCATGGTAATTAATTGATGGTATGCACACTTAATTGATTTATGGATGTGATTGGTTGTGCTGCATTATTTAAATGTACTGGATGGGGGATGCTTCCTTGTTCTGAAGAAGCCTAGTATTTTACTGGCTGAAAGTGCGCTAAACTGATTTTTTTGTGAATTTCTGCTATTACTGTGTTGGAGAACATTAAAGGTTATTTTTTCCTTGGATCTGCTGTCCTGACTGTCGTGGGAAGACGTGGTTACTGGTCGAGTGAGTGTTCATTTTTTACCTACATACATACACACCTGATAGACCACCAGCAGCAGTAGCAGCATGTACAGTCAGATAGAAAATGGATCTGTGACACTCACATCTGCTACTCTCCCTACTCAGCCAAACAAACATACACACAACACTATTGCACAATCTTGGCAGTCACTTCACAATAGCCAGACATACATAATTCTCATATGTACAGATTTCCACAGAATGTCCAGGGTGTGAGACCATGTTTATGGCCACTGCCACATACCACTTCCAGGAGTCTGTTAAGTCAATGGGATGATACGTTGAGTGCAGTCACTAAATAATGATATCACATACCTCTGACCCTCTTACTGTAAGACATCTGGACAAAGCATGACATACTTGGGGGACAGGGGTCCGGAAAGAGGGACATATCTCACATAATGGTGTTACAAACTGAAACACTTGCCAGTGTCACACGGTTTCTTGTAACATAACATCCTTGAAGGATATGATGTCTGAAACAGCAGTGGATGTCAACAGTTGCTAACTACAATCCTCACATTATACTACTGCTTCCACAAAAACAGGCGTTGTCTGAGGATCAGACCAAACTTAACAGGCAGACCTCTGGGCAGTCTGTGGACATCAGGACAGTTGAGAGTTATGTTAGAGACATATCACTGTCAGACATCAAGTCACACAGAAAATGCATATCCAGACAAACCCTGTTAAACTAGCTACCTTCTGTGTGTATAACAGCACTACTGATTTACAATATGTGCCCAATTCTGGAGCTTTGTACCTCATGTTGCTGGGCCGTCTCCACATGTCCTCTCCTGAGAGGTATTCCCACCTACTGTCTGTGAAGCTGTAGCCCCCATACCTCAATAATGTCTTCCACACACCAAGGAAAAGGGAGCAAGGCACACATGTAGGCCATAATTATAGCACTGTGTTGCTATGGCATTGGCAAATGGAAAGAAAACACAGCTACTCTGGATGCAAGTAGCAATTGGGAGACACCAATTGGTGCACATGCCATCACCTGCTCATGTGTAGTACCTACAAATGGCAAGCTGCTGCCTATGCAACACATGTCTCAACCCATCCACACAAAGACAGACTGCAGCTACACAAATCTAAAAATTTGTATTGTTGTGAGAAAACTCCCGAGCACTATAACAGGTATGTCAATTATGTAAGCTTGTAATGGAATGGAGAAGGGTGGATGCAATAATGTCAAATGGGACATTAAACACTAGGCTGCAACAAGACCTGCTGGACTCACATGGTGCTGTCCAGCACCTTTGGCCATTTCCACTTGCCTGCCTGCACTGACATGGAGCACATCTCTGGCCCCTGAGTCACCCCAGCATACTCATGTATGACTACTAATGTAGTCTCTGTTGTCCAATACTGAGTGTGTCATTGGTAGGCCAGCTACCTGGGATGTTGTAATTATTCATATGTCACCTGTGAATGCTACTCTGATACATATGCTTGTCTTACAAATGTAAGAGATGTACATAAGGTATGTGCATACTACACAACAGGTGCATGTTTTGAACTGTATGTGATATACTGAGCCCATACCTGACAACTGTCCAGAGTTTTGCAGACTGACCACATGTCAGCCTCATATTTGTAGTCAATGCCTCAGACAGTTGTGTATTGTCTGGCACATCACTGGCAACCCATTAAAGACTGAAGTCATAACAAATTAGCATACATTTCATTGTCAGATGTCATATTCTGCAGAATGTGACACCATCTTTGCTGCAACTAATTGTGTTTCAGCTAGATTCATAAAGTGACACTATTTACTGGCCTTTGCCCACCACTGATGTGTGCCTTTGTGCAGATGTCTTGCTCTAACAGGAGCTAGGTGTCTTACCATGAAACCCATGTCAATGCAAGTGTACCTCGTCATGTAGGATGCTAACATTTGTGCAGTCACTGACATCTGCTCTCTAGCTGTGGAAAGCACACCAAACTTGCCAGGTCACTCATCCCATCATATGTTTAGACCCAAAACGGAGGCCTGCAAAGCCAGAGGAGGTGGAGTGTTGAGCATTTGCATACACATAAACACCTCCAGGCTGGCCAAACAGTATAGCGTATGGGTGACATCCCCAGTGCAGTTAACAGTTGACAAAACACCTACTCAAATCATAGCTAGCTGCAGGCCTCCAGCCATGACTATGGACACCTACCACAGCTATTGGGACCTGCTGGAATCTGTCAGGATTCAATCATCTACCCTACTCCTAGGTGACTTCAAATACCCAACCATAGTGTGCATGACCTATCCCACCTGAACATGAATGCTCATATATTCCTCGGCTTTGTCAATGGCAATGCAGTGGATCAGCCAGTCAGCACTCCTATGGCAGGTGGGAATCTCATGTACCTGGTCCTAATCAACATGAGTACCCACTGTAGCAGTTCTACAGTGCCACTCCTCTTGGTAATATCTGACCACATAGCCATCACTGTTCAGGTCACCATCTCCCCTACCCCCCTTTACAGTGTCAAACAGAATGAACTGTGCACAAATGACTAAACATCTCCTCAGAACAGGTAGAAGTAGCTGTACAGCCAACGTCCCATTTGATGGAACTGGCAGCAGTGTCCAGGCCCACACCACAATACTATGTGGCCACCTACATAGCTGTATGAACTCAGCAGTACCTGCCACGACAACATCATCTACCTCAAGGTAGAGTAAATGCCTGTGGTGGACAGCAGCAATAGACAAATACCATAATAGTTGGAAACAATTTCTGGATGGACCAAGAAGGAACAGGTGCCTCATTGGAAGCAATGTTATCTTGGTCTGCACAAGCAAATAAGGGCACAGGTAATGTACCCTAAAGCTGTCTTTGAGTGTAAATTGGACACATCCACCAAGGCAAATCACTAGGCCTTCCACACATGTGTCTGCAATTCTAGAGGCAACACACAAATCTGCTCTGCAATGGTGGTTAATAACACCACATACACATATGGCATAGATATAGGCAACTGGCTGCGGACAGGTGAAGTGTAAACACCACCCCCCTGTTCCCCCCAGTGGCATACATGTGAATGTACATCACTTGCCCATCTCCCCTCATCATCAGGAAGCAGGTCCATAATGCTCTCTCAAAGACAACACACAGAGGTCTCTAAAGGCATGATACCATCCCTTGCTGCATCCCACATAAACACAAGTATGGGCCCTCAAATCCATTTTGCACTGTAGTCAACCACAGCCTGAGCACAGGTCTCAACCCATTGGCACAGAGGACAGACACTGTCATCCCTATACACAAAGGCAGAGCAATCCATTGACCCAGCCACTATTATGCACATCAGCCTAACTAGCCTGCTCTGCAAGGGCATGGAAGGCAATATCAAGGACATTATGAACAGGGTCATCTGCAACATCAAAATGCCTGGGCCCACACACCATGGTATTTTCAAAGGGAGATCAGGCCTGTTAAACCTGATTGACCTCTCTGCAGTGGTAAACAAACACAGGAACGAGGAGAAGATGATGAACAATGCCTATCTTCACCTATCCCAATCCTCTCACAATAATCCCCAGGTGGACAGGATACATACGCCTACACAGCTAGCCACAGATGGGTAGCTAACTGGCCCAATGATAGTACCCACTCAGTCAAAGTAGTGGAACCCACCCCTAATAGTAGATTCATCCACAACGGTGTATACCAAGGATTGTTCTGGGGGCCTCTACTGTTTGAGATATATGTATCTGAGGTACAGGACAAAAGCAGTGCTTGTGGCTGACCAGGTGTAGGGATGCTTGCATGCTGCCCACTGTATTACATTCCCCTACTGATGTGATCATTACCCAAGAGGCACTCACCCAATTATTGACTGGTACAAGATGCATTACCACAAACGGAATGCCAGGAGAAGCATCATTTCCCCCTGCTGTGTCAGATGTCATCCACACTAATATGACAGCAATAATGTACTGAGCATGTAATCAGGTGTGAGACGACTTGTACACTGAGGTTGGTAGCAACCTCACAGTTTCCCATCATCTGGGCACCATTGTTTGGAAGGCTGTTTACATGGCCCACCTCACAAATATGGGTATGTCACAGGTAGGCCATAGGTAGATGTAAAGTGAGGGTAGACCTCTACTGTATTGAGCATTACTGTTATAAAAATAAAAGCCTATGCAGTTGTTAATGTACTCTTCTTCTCTCCTCCCTCCCCTCATCTGCATGACTAATTATTAGTCATATACTATGGGTATGCTTTTACCAAAATTAATGTTGGAACATGTGTTACATTATTGTTCATATAATTAATTGGTTGCATGTTAACATACCTTGTTCAAATACCATTGTTGGTGGCCTGTTGGCGTCATTGTTACTGGCATGCTGTTGCAATGCTTACTGTTGTTCCAGTTATGCATGTGTTCTGTTTGCTATGCAACTGTTTCACATCTGTTGTTTTGGGTTAATTTGAACACCCATGCATGCCATTAAAACTAATCTTGAAATGTTTTATTCATAACTAATCAATATATCTTGGAAAACCTCAACACCATAGCCTGTTTGGGAAGGCCGATCTCAGCAGATCTACCTGTCCTGCCCCATCTGCCTGTGGCACCAGACCCCAGCATGTCTGGGACCCACCTTGGAACTTCATCTTCATCAGGCCCTGCACTGCCTGGGTGCAGGCATTAATGAGCATATCATCCGCCTTTAGTTCTATTGTATGGTGTGCAGTGCCTTCTGCTCTGAGGTGGGTGGCCAGCAGCACCAGATGGAGGGCTGCCTGGTGCACCTTGAGGAACAGGCCACCCCTCCTGTCCAGCCCACATCACAGCTACCATTGAGGTTGTGAAGATGCAGTCATGACTGCCTGCAGGAGGGGATGTCAGTCCCACTGTATCCATATGGGGGCTAATGGGCCTCTGATTCCCAAACACCCTCCCTGTCCAAGGTGTTTCCGTCCATGTGTCATACACCACCCCTGTCTGCTGTCTTATCTGTCTCCCTACCCAACCTACCTCCCCAGACGTACCTAAAATCCTTCTCCAACATCCCACTCTCACCTTAACAAAGAAAAAAATGCATCTGTCCCCCAGAAAAGTATCGCCCCATACATAGTTGTTCATTTCGCACAGGTGTCCACTGGATACGTAATCCAGTCCATTTGGCTTGACAACACATTTCTGTTGTCCTCACCTTCTCTCTAGGGTTTGAGTGTCTAAATTTACCTCCAAATTCTGTACAAATGCACATGTTGCAGTATAAGAAATGTACAGCTATGGACCTTCCCTACACCCGTCCTCAACATCCCTAGCTACCTTTCATATTGTTTTTCCCTCTGCGTGCCCCTTTATCACCACTTTCCTATAACCCCTTTTTCTCATCTTTTAAAGGAATTTGTGTGGGTGTAAGCAGGAGTAAAAGTTTGCGTGATGCTAAGTGAAGCCAAATGGAGTAAGCATCTCTACAGCTAACCGTATCTTGGCATCGCACAAAACCGTGCAAACCCATTTAAAGCTGCTTCAGTCACTCTGTCTCCATAAGCCACTGTTCTGCCTAGCAACATACTAATCAGTGCTGCCAAGTTTCAAACTCAGGACTCCATGCATAATAGTCAGAGCAATGTACCACTACACCATTTGAGCTGTAGGAATTGTTCTTGCTTTTTCAAACATCATTTAGTAGAATCATTCAACATTAGGGAAAAAGCTCTGTTGAATCACTCAGGCTTTGTATATATACATATACAGTTATATATGTATGGGGATACATATATATGAAAAAATATATATATATAATGTATACATATAATATATATGTATATCTGTACATAACATGTAGTGCAGTCATACCTTAGAATCATACATCTCAACCTCTTAGTGCAAGACGTCTGGGCAAAGGCTGTCAAAATGGGGGGACAATGGGCCAAACGTAGGGATGTACTTTTTATATTACCATTAGAAATGTAGACAGTTGCAAGAATAACAGGGTTTGTTTCAGCATACATTTTCTGAAAGATATGAGGTCTGACAATGAAATGCATGTCATCATTTACTTACAGGAATCCTCAGATCATCGCAGTGATTTACCAGAGAAATAGGAATAATTTCTGGAACAGACCGAAAATATGAGCAAAAAGCCTGGACATTCTGAAACAATCCAGCCAGTTGACAGGTATGCTCAGAACCCCTTAGTGCAATGAATTTGGACCAAGCCTGACAAAGTGGGGGGAGAAATTCATCAACATAGGGACATATCTGAAATACTTGATTAGATAAGCTGAGACAGTTGCTGCAGTAACACTGTCTGTTCTGACATATATTGACTGACATAGCACAAGTCCAAGACTCAATTGCTTCTCATTAGTTAGTGACTGAAATCCTCACATCATCCCACTGATTGGTCACAAATACACAACAGTTATGGGGATCAGACCAAAAATATGAGACAGACAACTGGACATCCTACACATATCTGGGCATAACATGACATTAGGGAAACCACACTGAGCTGCTAAGCATGTCACCAAGCACCATCCAAACTACAGTCAGACTGACACAACACTACCCCAAATCAGCAATGGGGAATTACACATGCATTTGCAAATATATCAGGCATGATGTAACAGTAGTGAAAAACAGACACCAGTGTGAAAGTACATGCCCACAACCAATTTCACCACAGTCACATTGACATACCAGTAAGCCACATGAACAGTAGACTATAATGACTATGTGAATAAAAATATCATGTTTGCCACTCATACACTACCCCTACATATACTGGCCCAATTCACAGTGTAGTAGGAATCCTGAGGTAGTATGGGACATGTCTCAGTCTGCCCCTACAAACATATACAGCCAACAGACCACGAGAAACTGGAGCAGCATGCACATTCAGATAGAAAAGGAGCCATGACACTTATGTCTACCTCCTCCCTACACAGCCCAACTAACATTTACACACTATACTGCTACACGATCCTGACAGTCTGGTAACAATCACCAGACATACACATTTCCCACAGAATGTCCAGGCTTTGTCCTCATATATATGGCCTCTACCTCACAATATGTCTGGCATTCTGCTACATCACTGGGATAATATCAGAAAAGAAGACACTAAATAATCATATACCATACATATCAACCTCTTACTGCATGACATCTGGACAAAGCCTGACATAATCAGGGGACAGAGGCCCAAAAACTGGGGCATAATTGAAATATTTCTGTTATAAACTGAGACAGTTGCTAGTGTTACAGGATTTGTTGTAACATATCTATTCTGAGGGATACGAAGTCAGAAACACAAATGGATGTTTGCATTTACTGACTGCAATCCACAGAGTATGCTACTGATTTGTCAAGGACAAAAACTGTCTGAAGAACAGACCCAACAAAGGAGTCAAACCTCTGGCCATTCTGCAAATATCCCTACAGTTGAAAGTTATGTCAACAATGTAACACTGCCAGATATTACTTAGAAAATCCATGTCCACACAAACCCTGTTAAACTAGCATTAATCCAGCTGTATAACAGCAATACTTACAGTCTGCCCCTAGGTCTGGAACCTTCTCCCCCATTTTGTTGGGCTGTCTCCACATTTTATGTTGCAAGAGGTATTTCCAACTACCCTCTGTGAAGCTGTTGTTCACACACGTCCATGATGTTTTTCTCACAGGCAAGGAAAAGGGTCAATGCCCACATAATGTACTCAATTGTAGTAGTCTGTTGCCATGCCATTGGCTATAGAAATAACACACAGATGTTCTGTATGCAGTTACCAAGTGGGGGACACCAATTGGTGCATAGGCCATCAGTTGCTCATGAGCATTACCTACAAAAGGCAAGCCACTGCCTATGCAAAACAGATGTATACCCGACATCTCTTATGCAGAGAGAGACAGACAGACAAAAATAAACAAACAGAAATCGGAAGCAAACCAACTATACATGGAAAGAAAAAGGTATGTCAATCAAGTAAGCATGTAATGGAATGCAGTAGGGGGTATGTAATAATGGGAAATAGGAAGTTTAACAAATATGTCCCAACAAGACTTGCTCTACTGATATATTTCTGATCACCACCTATGGCTATAGCACCTCGGTCTGTCTGCAGTGACATAGATCACAGCTCAGGCCTTTGAGTCACCCCATGAAAGGATGGCTCACATATGACTACTACTGGAGTGTCTGTTGTTGAACAATATTGACTGCGACAATGCTAGGCCAGCTAGTGGGATGTCATAAATATCCATATGTTACTTGTGACTACAACTATGATACACATGTTTGACTCACAAATCTAAGAGAGCCATACAGGGTATGTGCATAGTAAACTACTGTCGAAGACATGTGTGTTGAACTGCATGTGATATACTGAGCTCATACCATTCAACTGTCCAGTGTTATGCACACTAATCAGATTTGATACCAAATCGAAATCGACCTCTTATCATTGTACCTTCCTTCACTCATTAAATTGGCTTGAGCTCCCCAACCAACTTGACTTTCTCTAACTCACCACAGCCCAAAAATTACTGTTCCAACCTACTAAGTGCCCTGCACTATCCAATATTCTACAACCATATACCCCCCATAGAACACCCAGATCTTCCCAACAAAACCTTATCTCCACCCAAAAACCAAAGTATCCAGCCAGTCAGCTTCTCCTATCCTTCTCCTTAGCTAAAGCATGGAATGCTCTCCCCTCCTCAATAAGGTCCTGTGACAACCTCGAAAACTTTAAAACTCTTCTTCATTCCTACTTTTATCTACATAGGAAGTGCAACTATACTCTTCACCCCAAACCTCTCAAGCTCTCCTCCACTTTTACTCCTCGCTAACCTTCTCACCTAACTAACCTCTCTCGCATATATAGATTGCATACTTAACTAAACTGTAAAATCCAGCCACCAGGCTACATGCCTGTCTCTCTTGCCTAAATTAAATTGTAAATGTAATTGTCTGTTAAATGTAATTGTTTGTTCTCTTTCTGAATGCTAACTGGTGTTTGTATTCCAAAGTGTCTTTGTAAGTACACATGTAACTAAACTATGTATTTGTGGAGCTTTTCTCCTAGGGCTTCCACTGAAAATGGGCTCCCTGAGCCCAGTGGACCTCCCTGGTCATCAAACTGGAATAAATAAATAAATAAATATGTGCCTCGTATTTGTAGTCATTTACTCATAGAGTTGTGTTATGTCTGGCAAATCATTGGCAAATCTGTGAAGACTGCATTAGAACATAATAGCATACAAATGAGTGTCGGACATCCTCCAGGATATTTCTGTGAATGCAAAGCCTACTGTGCTATCAACTAATTTAAATGCATTACAGCAATATTAATAAAGTGTCACTAATGTTGGGCCATTGCCCCCCATTTATATCTGGCATCCTCCAGATGTCCTGCTCTAACAGGTTGAAAGGTATGACTGAGCAGCAGGAATGTAAATACAGTTTACCATACTGAATAAAACAGATATGTATATCAGGTATCACCTTTGCACATGTATGTATGAGTAGGTGTACCTGGAAGCCTCATAACAACAGACATGAGATGCAAAATGTCAGGTAAATAAGCTGTACATGTTATATACATGTGTAATCTTAGTTTGTGTGCATCCAACAGTCATAAATTTCTACAGCTACTAGTTATTGTATTGTCCTGACACAGACATAGGTACTAGAGTACGCATGATTATCAGGTTGAAAATGGAGAGTTTTTCGACTGTGTTATGACATTGTGTCCATACCCACTACAAACAGCTGAATGAGCACCTACATAGCTGTATGGATTCAGCAATTCCTGACTCTTAAAACCTGCCTCCACCAAGATAGAGTAGTTCCCTTTGCTAGACAGCAGTAATACACAAACCACATAATCAGTTGCTATATTGGCTGTAAAGTGCCAAGTAGGAGCAGGCATCAACTTAGAAGCAAGACAACTTGTGTCTGAACAAGCATATGAGGTCACAGGTGAATTACTGTAAGGCTAACTATGAGTACATATTGGACACATCCACCAAGGCCAATCACAAGGCCATCTTCACACGTCTTCAATCTAAGAGGCAACAACCCAACCCACTGTGTACTGGTGGTCAATCACACCACATACACACACAGCATAAGCTATAGCCAACCTGCTACAGACAGATTAAGGGAAAACATCGCCCTCCCATCCCTCCATCAATATAGGTGGATATGCATGGCACCCACACCCCTCCCCTCATCATCAAGGAGAAGGTCCATAATGCCTAATCAAAGGCAATAAATGTAAGTCTCCATGGGAGCTGATAACATCCCTGTCTGCATCCTACATGAACACTGGCATATGTCCCAGCTCCATTACACACTGTATGCAAGCAAAGCCTGAGCACCATTGACATCCCATCTGCAAGGAAGACGGCCACTGTCATCCTTCTATGCAAAGATGAATGATGAATGGTGGATTATGCAATTTACTGGCCCTCATTGGGGTGAACATGACACATCAGGATCAGGAGTGCAATGCAAGCTCATGGCAGGGGTATGATATGGTTGTAAGTGGTGGCTAATGATGGTCAATGTTGATGCACAGGTTCTGTAAATAACTTTGACCAATGTAGGAGGTCCTGTGATGTGTTTCCCTGTTTATGTCTTCCAGGTGACATGCAGTGGCCAAGACAGCCAGCATATACTGCAGCTGAAAAGGCAGCCATCACAGATACCAACATCCAGCACCATGGGGTGATGTTTGGCCATAGCCAATGCAATCTGTGGGAGCAGACCTTGCTCTGGGATGACCTTGTCCACAGAGGTAACAGCTTGGGCCACCATGGACGCACATATGATCAGGTCAGGCATCAGGTGACTGACCTGATATACCATGCCCAGCAAAGGGCTGCTGCCATGGCCATGGACTGTACCACTACATGTGGGGGTCCTGCCACACAGGTCCCACTTACACCAACACAGGAGCTCCTTGCCAACCTTGGGGCAGTCACTACACACCAGCAAAGCCAGCAACCACATGTTGCAGAGGTGGGTGGCACCCAGACAACAGGCGAGAAGCATCCAGGTAAGGCCCTAGTGCACATCAATTGAATACTGTAGCAGTCATGCTGCCTTATGTAGAGTATCTAGATGCATATGTCAGGTCAAACTGCATTTGTGGGTGAGGTTTTGTAATGCACACAAGTGCATATCTATGATGAAGGACAACAAATTGTGTAGTATCAGAGCTTGTACTGTACATGTGCAGAAAAGTAGCATTCATCTTGTACCAATGCCACATGTGAGTCTGCTGAAAATACCTCTCCCTCACAACTACATAGGTACATCTGGTCTGAATGTGAGACAGCAGTCTAAAGCCAGTGAGTATGGGATTGTCCTGTTGTGGTTCACCAGTACCCCAGGCATGTTAAGGTCATGCATTTTACCATGCACACAATTGTTACTCTTAGCCATATTGTGATATGTGCATGTTCACTTGTGGTGGAGTTAACTGCATTGCATCACAGTGGTCATAACAGGGGCCTATTTTCAGGAGATGTAACATATCTGTAGCATATCTCACAACCTGCCATTGCAAGACATCTGGACAAAGACTGACAAATTGGGGGGACAAAGGCCCAAATCTAGGGACATATTTTAATAATTAGTCTTATATAGCACATATAAAAGGTGTACACACCCCTGTTAAAATGCCAGGTATTTGTGATATACAAAAATGAGACCACAATAAAACATTTCCAAACTCTTCCAACCTTTAATGTGACCTATAAACTGTACAATTCAATTGGCAGACAAACAAACCTGTTAGGGTAACCATCATGAAAAAACAAAATGTACAATAAGCTAGATGCATAAGTGTGCACAGGCTTAAGCTAATACTGGGTTAAAGTAGCTATTGATATAATTACAACATTACGTCTTCTTGGGTACACACCTGCCATCAATTAGAGACTCTTTGATTAACACAAATTAATGGTCAGCTGTCCCGGTCAGCTGTCCTATAGTATTTTCCTGACATTTACTCAGTTGCCTGCTACAGCAACAGCCATACAGCAACAGCATACAAAGCATCAAAGGGATCCCATTGTTTAACGGTATAAGCCCAGAGAAGGGTACAAAAACATTTCCACAGCATTACATATACCATGGAACACAGTGAAGACAGTCATCAAAAGGTGGTGAAAATGTGGTGAAATAGTGACATTGCAAAGAAGTGGACATCCCTCCAAATGTTATGAAAAGACAAGACCAAAACTGGTCAGGGAGGCTGGCAGGAGACCTACAGCAATACTAAATGAGTTGCAGGAATCTCTGGCAAGTACTGGTTGTGTACTACATGTGATAACAATCTCCCGTATTCTCCACATGTCTGGCCTATGGAGTAGGGTTGAAAGATGGAAGCCTTTTCTCAAACAGAACAACATCCAGGTCTGGCTAAATTCTCAGGAACAATACAGCAGGTCTCCCAAAAGCATGTGGGAAAATGTATTGTGGTGTAATGAGACCAAGGTTGCATTGTTTGGCCACAATTTCAAAAGGTTTGTTTGGCGCAATAACAACACTGTGCATCACCAGAAGAACACTATCCCCACGGTGAAGCATGGTGATGGCAAATCCTACTTTGGGGTTGCTGTTCATAAGCCGGAAGTGGGCCTTTAGCCAAGGTGGAGGGGATTATGAACAGTTCCAAATACCATTCCCTTTTGGCCCAAAATCTTTAGGTGTCTGCTTGAAAGCTGTAGATGAAGGGGAATTTCCCCTTTCCACATGACAATGACCCAAACCATACATCCATATCAAAAAAAGAATGGCTTCACCAGAGGACAGTCAACATTTTAGAATGGGCCAGCGAGAGTCCACACTTATATCCAATATAAAATCTGTGGGGTGCCCTGACAAGGACTGTGCACAATAGATGCCCTCACAATCTGACAGAGTTGGAGGACTTCTGCAAGGGAGAGTGAGCAAATATTGCTAAGTCAAGATGTGCCATGCTGATAGACACCTTCCCAAGAGGGTTAACTGCTGTAATTAAATCAAAATGTGCTTTAACAAAAATTAGTTTAAGGGTATGCACATTCATGCAATCAGCCTATTGTAAATATTGCACTTTCTATATGTTACCTGAAACCAATGTGTTTGTTCTTTAATTGGATTGCATAGGTTATCCGTCACATTAAAGGTGGGAAATGTTATGACATGATTTATGTGGTCTCATGTTATATATGAGAAAAGCCTGTCATGTTAACAGGGGTGTGTACACTTATTATATCCACTCTAAGCTTAGAAGGTTGTTAGAGAAACCATTTTTGTTTAACATACATTTACTGCAGGTTTTGAAGAGTAAAACTCAGATTATGTCATTAATTAGTGATGCCACTCCTCAGATCACAGGAAACACAGGTTTATGATGAGCATATGAAAATATGAGCCACCAGCAGACACATAAAACAGAGTTGGTGAGAAGTTCTGTTGAGAAGTTTGCCCTGTAGCTAAACAGGTGAATAATAATAGCAAAATGTGAACATGCAGTGCTGCAGTGTGTGTGGCTGGAAGGCTACTACTACTACTCATCTACTCATGTGTCCCAGGTGTATATAGTAGTAGTAGGTGGCTGCACTGTATGCTGCTGAGTGTGATGTGTGTTGAGGGTCCAGTGGGTATGTTGTGTGGTCTGTGATGTGTCACCAGTTGGTTATTGATTGGGGCTTGTGTGGGGGCTTGTGCCACCTTTGTGTGTGTGTGTGTGTGTGTGTGTGTGTGTGTGTGTGTGTGTGTGTGTGTGTGTGTGTGTGTGTGTGTGTGTGTGTGTGTGTGTGTGTGTGTGTGTGTGTGTTTATACCAACAAATCTTATAGTGCAGGTATTAATTTACATGTGTTGTCTTCCCCTCATAAGTGGACATCGTCATGGTTCCTCCCGCTCAGAATCTGACGTCAGTGTCTCTCCAGACTCTGACAATGATGGTAGTCATAGTGGGGAATAGGTGGGGTTGTCAGGGGCTGAATCTGTGAATCCATTGGCATCCCACAGGCATCCACAATGCCCCTGCACACAGTCACAATGTCCAGACATACCCTGTCTCCAGCAGCTACAGATGATGGACAGTTGGCAGGTGGTGGCATGGGACAGGCTAGTGTGGTGACTATGGCAAGTGTGAGTATAGACAATAGCCATAGCCAGAGTGCAGGCAAGGTCCCACACAGGCAGATGGACAGGGATGCTTGGAGGAGACTGCAGCCTGTCAAGGCTCTGTTGCAAGTGCCACAGCAGGTGTCACCAGATGCATGTTTCTGGCTGTCATGGATGCACAGGCACATAGTGAATGCAACACCAGACAAATACTCAGGGTCTTGGATGCAACTCTTCCTAGCCTACGTGGTGACATACATGACCTTGTTGAGGCCACACATCAAAATACTGAGGTCATGAATAGACGGTGGGGTGAGACCTTGGCAATCCTCAACAGTGGCATGTCTGTGCTAGAGCATCTGGTGGGAGATGGGTGTCAGCCATGTAGACATAGGTCAGCACCAACATCAGCTGAGAGTCTATGGGGCTGTGCACCTTTACACTCCCATAGTGGCAGTACCACCAGCACTATTGAAGGGGAGGGTTTTGTCCACACCACAACAGAGCAGGACGTGAGCACATGGTCCAGGCCAGTCCCATCAGGGACACGGATCTAGCAGACAGTATTCACCATCAGGAAGAAGTACTGCATCTGGCCTTATGCTTCGTGGTGCCTGTGAGACCACTGGCAGGACCAGCTCCCATGTCCATGGCCAGAGACAGTGAAATGTACACCCTGCCATGTACCATCCACAGCTGTCCAACATACCTCTGTGTAGGGCAGCCACATGGTGTGACTATGTGCATACAAACAAACACACATCACTGTCACAGCCAGGTCACCTCTAGACAAACACACACACACACACACACACACACACACACACACACACACACACACACACACACACACACACACACACACACACACACACACACACACACACACACACACACACACATTTGCCAGTACTGAGATCCATATGTTCATAGGTTCATATGTGTGTAATAGGTGAATGGCCATGGAGGTTTTATAAGCCTTGCCCAGATTGTCCTGGCATCATGCCATCTGACGATAGCCCTCAGTGTGTCTAACAAGTATAGCCACAGGAGTGATCCCGGGATGGGCTTTCTATTCCCCATTAATTCATCCAGATTTCTTCTGAAGAGGGCCAGTGAGGTGCTCTGCTTGACATGTATGTGAAGTCTATTCCATGGCATTGGCAGTCTCTGGGTTAGGAATCTGTCCCTCCAGCATGTCCTGTTGATTGTGGAAATGGGGTTGAGGTCTCTGCGGGCACGTGATGCAGACATATTGGGTCCTTTAGATTAGTATTCCTGACAGGCCTGGGTCAGACATGGCTTTGTAAGTCAAGCAGAGATCTCCTCTAAGTAGCCAATATGAGACAGAGAATATTTGGAGTTCTTCAGGTCTGTCCATATAGGGCAAGCGTTTAAGGCCTAGGATCCTCTTTGTGAAGTACTTTTGCAGCATCTCCAGTTGTTGCTGGTGTCCAGTGAGGTACATGCCAAATGGCCCATTGTACTCATTGATTTCCCTAATGAGGGAAGAGTAGAGGGAGACATTGACCTCTTATTTCCTGGATGCAACACCCTTAGTAATGAGATGTGCCACATAGAAAGACTTTCTGAACACAGTGGCACTGTAATGGTCAACAGTGAGCTTGCTGTCAGCCTGTGTTCCCAGTTCTCTGAAAATGACTTTATTGTTCAGTAAACTACCATCGATGTAGTGATTCATGGGAGCCATATTGTTCCCAAAGGGGATGTCGGCACATTTTCTGGTATTGAGCTATAATCCAGGGTTCTGACACCAGTTGTAGGTCTCAGTGAGGCCTTTCTGCAGGCTGTCAACATCACATGAGGAGGTAATAATAGCACTCACCTTGCAATCATCTGCAAACATTGTCAGCCAGAGCCCCTTTGTGCTGGGCTGGACTTCAGAGGTGTAGATACCAAACACAAGGTGACCCAAGAGAAAACCCTGTGGGGCTCAGGAGCAAACTTTATATGGCTCCACTCATGACTGGTCAGCAGTCTGACATTGAGTCTGCTGCTTTTATGCAATGAGTTCTATCTGTGAGCCAGTTTGCAAGTCTCCTAGTTATATAGGGGTTGATGCATAGCGGAGTGCATTTGTCTATGATTCCTGAGTGGGGGAATGGTGTCCAAGGATTAGAAGGCCCACCTATGTTGTTATTTATTCCATATTGTTACATAGTTATTGCACTTGGCACAGAGCTTATAGGGCTGCAGAGTGTCTACAGCTACCTCTACAGTGGATGACAACAGTGGGCCTAGTAAAGTGGACATTGTGATGTGTACTTGGTGGACCACAGCAAAAAATTGCAAAACCCAACCCCCAATGGATATGGTTCTCACCCAAACACAGAAACACCACACAGAATACACTCACATACAGTGCTCACACACACACACACACACACACACACACACACACACACACACACACACACACACACACACACACACACACACACACACACACACACACACACACACACACATTTGGCAGGACTGAGATTAGAACCCCTACCTATCTAGTTATTGCTTCTATAGTTTTATGCATTTATCACATGCTCCATGGAGCTCATAGAGAAAAGGGTGTCCCAAGGTACTTCTAAGATGAGGAAAATCACCAGCCCTTGTAAAGTGTTGCAATGGGAGATGTACTTGGTGAGAAAGGCCACAAAGTATTTTAAACAACAAATATATACACTTGCAAACACAAATACCCTCACACACACATTTACCAGGACTGAGATTAGAACCCCTACCTATCTAGTTAGTGCCACTTATGCATTTATCACACATGCCATAGAGCTTATAGGGAGAAGGGTGTTCTAAGGTAATTCTAAGGTGAGGAACATCACCAGCCCTTTTAAAGTATGGCAATGGGAAATGTACTTGGTGAGAAAGGCCACAAAATACTTTAACTGACAGATGTACACACTTACAAACATAGATATACTCACACACATTTGCTAGGACTGAGACTAGAACCCCTACTTATCTAGTTATTTGTACTATAGTGTTATGCAGTTTTTACCAGGACTGAAATTAGAACCCCTACCTATCTAGTTATTTGTACTATAGTGTTATACATTTATTGCACACACCACAGAGCTTATAAGTCAGAAGCCAGTCCAACAGTACTTCTACAGTGAATGACTTCAGCAAATTTTGTGAAGTAGGGCAATGGGATGTGTACTGGGTGGGAATGGAGTAAAACACTTTCTCCTACACCCCCCCCACACAACTACTGTTACATATGCCAAGAGTGTGATTAGAACCCCTACCTATCTAGCTATTTGTATGATAGTGTTACACATTTATCACAAGTGCTATAGAGCTTACAGGACTGAACCCAGTACAGAGGTAATTCTAAGGTGAATGACATTAACACATCTTGTAAAGAAGGGAAATGGGAAGGGTAATGAGTGGGTAAGGCATCATAATACTTCAACCTACAGACATACACACACACACACACACACACACACACACACACACACACACACACACACACACACACACACACACACAGAGGTAGGTGATGTGATATTAAAACCCCCTCCTCAGTACCATCAGACAATGAATCTTATCTTCATGCTGGCACATGCCAGTGGTTACAACTGGTATGCTACTGTCTGCAGCAGGACATCACTCTATGCCATTCAGAGTATCCCTGTGTATGACTCACTCTCTGTGTGTGTCTCCCTGCATGTCTCACTCTATCACTGTCTGTCCCTCTCTTCCCCATGTCAATGTGTGTGCATGCTTGACATATTGTAATATAGTGCCTATCTATATATATATATATATATATATATATATATATATATATATATATATATATATATATATACATATATGTGTGTGTGTGTGTGTATTACATGCAACAGATACAGATATACCACATATGTGCCCCCTACAGCTGGCTGTGGGTAATCCTGTCTGATGGGTGTGCATGGAGACAGTTAGGCTTACATAGCTGTGTGTATGCAAAGACATCTGCACAATACAGAGATATATGGTCTGATGTGGTTTCAGACATAGGCTTCATTTCTCTAAGTGTAGGAGCATGCTTAGTATGACCTTCTATAGTAAGTGTGGGAATCCATTCCAGGGATAGTTGTTCCCCAGTCTGGGGTGTTGTGTGCTACAGCCATACCTTGCAACCTGTTTGTGCAAGATATCTGGAGATAGGCTGCCAACATGTGGAAACAATGGCCCAAACATAGGGGGTACTGTAACTATTTATCTTAATGTACTGTATGAGCTGCTTGAGTTACAAGGTTTGTTTTAGCAGACATTTTCTGACATATGTAATGTTTGACACTACTGTATTGTGTCATTACCTACTGATAGATATAATCAGATCATTACAGTTATTTACCAGAGAAATACCAGATGAATGATGCACAGACCTATATTATGAGGTAAAGGCTAGATCTTCTTACAAAATCCAGCCAGTTGGGAGGTGTGGCTACAGCTGATTGACTTATGAAGCTGTGTAAAAGATCCAGCACCTTGGTGATATACTTGCTGGAGATCCCCTGGCTGTGCGGTATTCTTTGTACCTGAAAGGTCATATCCTGGTGTGGCCATGCCTGTCAGCTGTACAGATTCTCACAGATTATCCAGATACATGCCTCATATAAATGGTCGGCTTCTCTTAACATTGTGGTTTTCTGGCACATTTGTTGCAAATCACTCAGCATTGCAGTCAGGAAATAATGAGTTGTAGACTTTACACCCTTCATGACATCCATGCTGCTAATGAGATCCCTCATAAAATCCTCCAAAGCTAGTTATGAAAATAAAATTGCCGTCAGGGAATAATGACAGAACATTAGAATTTTAGACTTCAGACCCTTCATGACATCCATGCTGCTAATGAGATCCCTCATAAAATCCTTCAAAGCTAGTTATGGAAATAAAATTGCCAAAGATTCCAAAGACAACCACAAGGCATTCTAGAGTTATGTCAAGAATCTAAATACAATGCTCAGATCTGCTCTGAGCTACAACAGAATGGCATTAAATATACTGATCCCAAGGATATTGTCAATATCCTGGCAGATTGATTCAGTGCCAGATTCACCCCTCCCTCACCCCCTAAAAGGCCCATCTCAATACTGAAAGATTGCCAAATTCCAGTAATAATGGCCACACAGGTAAAAAACACACTCTCCAAAGCTAACAATACAGCATCCATGGGACTAGATGACATACCGGCTTGTGTACTGCATGAACTACAAAATGAACTGGCACCTCACCTAAGTGTCATGTTTAATCATAGCCTCACCTTAGGCTTTGTGCACACTGAGTGGCACACAGCTACAGTTATCCCACTCCAGAAGGGGGGATCCACCTTGGATTGTGGGAACTACTGCCCATCAGTCTGACGCGCCTGATCTGCAAGGCCATGGAATGTATTATCATGGAATTTATAAGCAAAGACATTGGCATCCTTCAAACACTGGACCCCACCCAGTTTGAGTTTGTGAAGGGCTAATCTTCTCCTGAACCTGACTGACTTCTTTGAATCAGTCTCCAGAGCTGTGGACAATGGTAAGGCAGTCCACACAGCCTATCTGGACTTCACTGAGGCCTATGACACCATCCCCCACTCTGGAATCACAGATTAACTTGCAAAGATGGGCGTTAATCCCTACATCACTTGATGGGTTGCCAACTGGCTTACTGACAGAACCCACACTGTAAAAGTAGCCAACTCCAAATCCAGCTCTAGACAAGTGACAAGTGGAGTACCTCAGTGTTCCGCCCTGGGACCGCTCTTGATTGGCATCTACTTCTCTGAAGTACAGGCCAATTCTAAGGGACTCTGGCTAACAAAGTTCGTAGATGACTGCAAACTGGGAGCCATTATTGAATCCCCAAATGATGTGGATATTCTACAAAAGGGCCTTACAGGAACAGATGCTTGGTACCAGAGCCATGGGTTCAAGCTCAATGCCAAGAAATATATAGTTATCACCTTTGGGAAAAAAACATGTACCCCTGAATTGACACATAGGTGGCAGTACACTAAACACCAAAAGTGTGATAAGAGACTTAGGGACACAGGTGGACTGTGGTCTCACCTTTGATAACCACATCACCACAACAGTCAGGAAATCCTTCTATGTGGCACACCTCATCACTAAGGGTTTTTCATCCAGACAAAAAGGAGGTCATTGTCCCACTGTACTCATCCCTCATTAGACTCATTATAGAATACAACACAACATTTGGTATGTACCTCTCAAGACATTTACAACAACTGGAAAGGCCGCAGAAATACCTCACTAAAAGAATTACAGACCTAAAGCAGATGCCCTATGCTGACCTCTAAAAAAACTTCTGCTATACTCTGTCACATATCGTCTACTCAGAGTCAATCTCTGCTTAACATACAAGGCCATGTCAAACCCAGACCTGCTGGACATGGTAAACTTAAAGAAATCCCAATCCGTCAGAGCCACATGCTCCAGGGATCTAAATCTTGTCATCACAATGAACAAATTATGCTGGAGGGATAGGTTCCTGACCCAGAGACTCCCCATACTCTGGAATAGACTACCCATACATATCAAGCAGAGCCCCTCTTTGGCCCTCTTCAAAAGGAACCTTGTCGATTGGATGGGAAATAGGAAATTCACCCCGGGGATCACATCAGTCACCCTGCTAAACAGGGGTCCAGGAAAGTAAATACTGTGGGAAGAAATAACCAGGGAATTGTTAAGGCTAGGCTTGTATAGGCCCTAGGGCCAATAGCCTAGTACCAACCTATGAACCTACTACACACACCCTCTGTTATTCTATCCACTTTCTAAAATTAGGAGAGCAATATTTCAAGTGTGTACCTATAGTTGGGCCTTTATCACACCATTATGTGTGGCTTTGTCCAATTTCTTCCTCTATGAGGTTGAGAGGTATGCTACTAGCATTTAGCAACATGGCCTTACATTTACATTTTGCTGACTGTGTTATGCTGTTAGTATGTTCCCCATGACATTCCCTACAAAGGCACTATGGCTGAGGCATGGGACTTTGCCAGAGGCCTGTAGGCCATGTGAGACTGATGCAGGCCAGTGGACTCCCTGGGTAGAGAATGGTAAGCGACAGAATGCACTGCTGTGCTACTAGGTACCATACCTCTCTAAGTATGTGAGCCAGAGATCTGGGCAAAGCCATAAGCAATTGGCTGACAATGGCCTAAATATACAGACCATTGTAACTATTGGCCTTACAAACCTGGAAGGGTGATACAATAACAGATTTTGCATTAGCATGTATTTTTCTATAGGGTAAGAGGTGTGAGGCACTACAATCCTTCATTATCTTCTAACTTTAGACTTTCGTGCTTTGTCAGTGATTTGCCAGACAGCACCAGTATTTTGGAATAAAGACACCAGAAATATGATTCAAACCTCTGTACATTCTGCAAAAGGTCTGTACAGTTGGGAGGTATGGTAGGCACTGTGTAGGTTACTTCAACCTGTGTACTGTTCAAATGCGTTACCCCCATACATGACTTGTCCTGCTTCCTGGCAGTAATGGATATTGACATCTAGACAGTGTGTGCAACTCCCACCATAGATGTAGCTGACATGCAAAATAGTTGGCACTGAATTTCGTGGAACATGCCCCTGTCTACCATAGTACTATACCTAGGCCACTAGGACACAACAGCCATGAGAAGTTGCTGGCCACATCCTGACAGTATTCCCCAAACATATGCCTAGCTCATTGACTCTTGCATATTGTGGACATGCAACAAGTTATCATGTTGATTGGGACAGCCCTGGCAATGTGTATTCTGTTGCTATTACCCTACAAATGTACATGTTACTGCATTTCTATAGGAGTATGGGTAGGGGGGCACACCTGTCAATGGTACATATTTGCATAGAGTATGCTGACATTGTCTTTATATTTTGGTTCCATTTAACATAGTATTGTGCCCTGTCTTGGGGAATAGAGGCATATAGCTTCATAAGTTCATAAATTCATAGGTTGGTACTAGGCTATCAGCCCTATGGGTCTATACAAGCCTAGCCATAAGAATTCCCTGGCTATTTCTTCCCACAATATTTACTTCCCTGGAGCCCTGTCTAGCAGGGTGACTGATGTGATCCCCGGGGTGAATTTCCTATCTCCCATCTAATCACCAAGGTTCCTTTTGAAGAGGGCCAAAAAGGCACTCTGCTTGACATGTATGGGCAGTCTATTCCAGAGTCTGGGGAGTCTCTGGGTCAGAAACCTGTCCCTCCAGCATGTTTTGTTAATTTTGATGACAAGGTTTAGATCTCTGGATCATGTGGCTCTGAGGGATTGGGATTTCTTTAAGAGTAGCATGTCTAACAGCTCTGGGATTGACATGGCCTTGTATGTTAAACAGAGATCGCCTATGAGTAGACAATATGCAACATTGTATAGATGGAGTTTTTTTTTAGATGGTCAGTATAGAGCATCTGCTTTAGGCTTGTGATTCTTTTAGTGAGGTATTTATGCGGCCTTTCCATTTGTTGCAGATGTCATAAGAGTTACATACTAAACAGGGCATTATAGTCTATAATGGGTCAAATGAGGGAAAATGTTGTCTTACCACCATGCATTTCACTGGCACTTGAACCCAGGATCTTATGCACTACAGCCAGAGCAGCATACCACTATGGCAAATCAGCAGTTTGCTTTCACTAGAGACCACAGGTTAGATTGTAGTGCCATACAATTAAGTTTCAGATGTCTTACCCTTCAGAGCTTTACTGCAAATGCAAGGCCTGCTGTGATATTACTGTGTAAGTCTGTAGGGGGGTAGTCTATCATTGTTGCCATTTGTGGACCTTTGCCAGACATTATTTTATGGTTTTCTATGGCTGACTTGCTGTGTGTGTCTGAGGAGTGAGTATGGGATACCCACAGTGACATCCATGCATGTGACCTATGGCCCCCTTAGTTGTCCCCCACATATACTGCAGTGGGAATTGTCACCTTAAATGATACTGCATAGTGTGGAGAAGCCAGTATTGTGCAGACATTTTCTGGTGTTCCACATAGCTGCCTGTTGTCTGCTGCCATCCCAGTAAGCCACCCCATTCCCTTGCATGCATGAAGCATTGCCATAGACATGCTACCAAAACATACTAATCCATTCATTTATTGTTAAGAAGACTGACTTACCTTGTGCCTGCAGCAGTTGTGAGGACTGTGCTTGAGGGATGCATATGTTGGATACGCACAGTACACTGCCTATACATGGTAAGTTACAGGTAATGTAATGTTTGTTTCATCCATTTTACTGTGTGTGAGAGTCAGAGAGAGGTGTCAGTCCATGGGTCCCTACAGTGTAAGTGTGCATGCTATGCAGTGCCTCTTTGCCAAGGCCTGGGTATACTGGGCCTGACTCCATCTGCCTACAGGAGCAGGCCTAGGGGCTTCCTCCTCTGAGTCCCTCTGTGCCTGTGGAGACCTTGGCAATGGTGGGGGGCTGTGTGGCCCTTCCCTGTGCTGTTCTTGCTGCAGCTGTTTCCACAGGATCATATTGTGTAGCATGGCACATACTATGAACATGTGTGCACATGTGGCTGGAGAGTACTGCAAGGCTTCACCAGATATGTCAAGGCAGTGGAACAGTGACTTGAGCAAACCAAACACACACTCTATAATGACCCCGGTTTATGCGTTTGCCTCATTATGGTGTTCATGAGTGGGTGTGTGTGCATTTCTGATGGGTATCATCATCCACAGCTCCAATGCATAGCCAGCATACCCCACCAGATGGCCATACAGGATGCCCTCACTGGCAAATGCCTGGTATAGTTGTGATGAATGCCAGATGTGGGAGTCATGATAGCTTCCAGTGCTGCCAGCACACACATTCATAATAATGCCCTGGGCATTGCAATCGACCTGGCAGTTGATGGCGGGGAAGCTCTTGCAGTTTATGTAGACCCTACTCTGTTCACTGGGTGGTGCTTTGATGTGGATGTGCATGCAGTCTTTCGCATCCAGTACCTCCAGGTTTTCTGCTACATGGTGGAAGAGATTCATATTACTGGTCCTCTCCTCACGGGTGTTGGGAAAGTAAATGTGCTCACTGGCATGTGGTAGGTTGGAATCCAGGAACTCGTGGAGTACCCTGGATGCAGATGCCTGTCAGACCTCCATGATCTCACCAGTAGGTCTTTGCAAAGTACCTGTAGCTAGTATTCTTAAGGCTACACATACCTTGGTATCCACTGGGATGGGCTCCTTTCTGTTGGCTCTGGGTCTGAGTTGAGGCCAGCACAGCTCGATGATTTGCTGCATTATGTCTCTGTCCACCCTGTAGTGCTCTACTATCTCCAGATCATAAAGCCCCTGGTAAGTTACCCTATGTCTGAACACTCTTCTCCTCCTCCTTGGTCTGTGGCAGTTGTCAGCATTATCCTCCTCACCTCCCTCAGCCTCTAGCACATAGTGATGGATCAAAGCAATGGCAGCCTCTAACATTTTTTCGGTCAAAATCCCCCCACATGTGTACAACAATGGTGCAGAGTTTGTGGGAAAAAACTAACTAGAAGGTGTTTGCATTGTTTATACTGTTGTGCTGCAGATGCTGCCTGTATGACTGGCTGACTATGATGCATTCTACCTGCCAGCTATGTTATTTGTACTTGATTTCTTTTATTCTGCTATTTCCCTTTTTTTCTTTTTTCCCCTTTCCATTCTGCCTCTTTTATGCCCTGAGGTACGCCGCGCAAACCCGGTGCCCAAATGTAAAACAATCCTGCTACTTCTGTTTTTTTTGTTTGTTTTAGACCTGGTGCACATTGGGCAAAAGCATTTAGCTAAGATAAACAATGAGGAATAGCCGTCCCCTGGACATGAACCCACTTTTCACTTCATGGAATAAGTTAATACAGCCTCAGACACACAGCTTTGCTTAGCTGTGCTTAGCTAAGCTCAAATGTGAGCAGTGGAGCTTCAGTGTGCTTACACCAAGCATGACACACCCCCTTTTCATGTCAGCTGCTTCTCCTGCTTACACCACTGCCTTATAGCTCCTACACGGTTAGGTGCAGTTTGGCACTTGTCTTCTTTTTGTGATTCAGTAAATTTCTCTCATTAGCATACCCCACTGCCTTAGTCCCGTATTACAGAATTACACCAGAGCCTTTCCCCTTAGCAACCACTGTTCACTGCTGTTGTTTTGATTCTGCATGCCATACACTATAATGACAAAATGCAGATTTCACTTAAAATTGCCCTATCACATTTTTGTTTTATTTTCGGCATTATCCCATTTGCCCACTGCTGCCCTATGCTTAACGGCCAATATTGGCCAAAAAAAACTTAGATTTTTATTATTTTGCAACTCTTTTTCATGTCAATGGCCATATATTTGGCCACTGGCATGTTTAAGGATTGTAATACAATCTTAAGTTTGAGCTGTCATGCCTCCATTTTGATTTTTGCAGAATACATTTCTGTATGCTACACTATTCTGCCACAGATGCCTGCCTGCTTCCTGGATCAGTAACTGACTTCACGTGCATGGTTTTCATCAGCATATGAGGTCATTAACATAATCCAGTCATGTCCGTGGCAGAATATTGTTAGCAGGCTTGTGCTCATCCACAGGCTTGTTTACTGGTTCGCTCGGCGGCCATATTCCATGCAGGAATGGCTACACCATTCCTGTATGGAAATTTTAGCTTATTGTATCCTGGGGTATATCTATATGTGTGTATATATAGGGTCTATATTAGAACATTGAACATTCAAAATGTCGAGTGTTCTAATATCGAACCCTAGGAATCGAAAATTTAAAACATCGAACATTCAGAGCAGCAAAATTTTCGTAGGGAAAAAATTTGCTGTTCCAAAACACATACACACAACACAAACACACCAAACAAACAGCATTCCACACACATACACCTAAACTCTTACACATAACCCTACACTGAACTACACATACACCACTAACTATCCACTTACCTTAACCCAAACCCTAACCCTAACGTCCGTCACTATCGTACAGTCACCTCACCCGCGCCTTTACCCTAACTCACCTAACCAGCCCTAACCCTCATGTCCACACAATTGCACACTTACCTGAACCTGACCCATAACATTTTAACACAGCACTGAAAATACCGAAGCAGCAACAGAAACAGACAACCAAATTCTTTGCCTAGGAAAAATTTTGGTTTTCTGTTTCTTCGATATTTTCAGCGTTCTCTGAAAATGGGTCGATATTAGAACACTTGACATTTTAAATGTTCGGTGTTCTAATATAGACCCTTATATATATATATATATATATATATATATATATATATATATATATATATGTATGTATATAAAACTGCCAATCTAATAATCTCTCTCTCTCTCTCTCTGTCTATGGGTCCCTGTTAGAATGGCAGCATTAAGAAGCAGAAGCTCAGAATGGCAGAATACTGAATTGCTGAAACACTGAAGTACAAAAGATTGCACAAATGAAGTTGGTGATTGTGTGAGATTGGCGTACAGCTGGGTTTGGGGTTTTGCCCATTCCCAGCTGTAGTGCAATCCCAGAGTTAGTATATATAAGTAGCAGAGGGTATAGGCGGTACAGTTTGCTACATGCCTCCTACAAAAACAAATACGTTTGATCTTCTGGTCATTGGTGTTTTAGCAGTTTGCTATTCTGCCATGTCAAGCTTGTGGGGGTCAATGTTCTGAATGTTAGTGTTCTGAACATTAAACATTCTGACATAGACCCATATCAACAGAACAATATCAATGTTTAAATTAATAATTGTTCCAGTATTTTCCATTCACTGGTCTTTCCTCTGTTTTTTTTATCTTTCTCACAACCATATTTCATGATTCTTGTTTCCATGTTGCTGTTGAAGTGTAGTGTCCTCCTTTTTTTCATGTTGTTTTCATATCTTCCAACACTCACAGATTTTCATGTCATAGCTTATTATATTTCACATTCCATTTTTATTGTTTTGCATCAAATTTACAATTACTTCCTTTTTGATTGTGTTTAAATAATGTCAGTAACACATCAATGCCTGCTTGTTCAGTATTATTTAACTTCACTGCATGTTTATAAAGTGTAATATGGATAAAGACAAGCCTGTCTCAGTAGCAAATAATTTATAATAATAATTTTATAACAGTTAGAATATTATATATATATGGGAGTGCTACAGAATCCTGAAAGCTCAAAATCCTGAAAACCAAAATCCTGAGACCAAAATCCTGAAAGTTTAAAATCCTGAAAACTCAAAATACTGAAAACACAAAATCCTGAAAACACACAGGATACGTATTCCCGCACAAGTTGAAACAAAAAGAAATAAAACACAAACTATATCACTGTTTTGCAAGTATAAGCAGGGGGCAAGCCCCCCTGCACCCCCCACACCCCCTGCTACTTAAATATATCAACTCCAAGATTGCACTTAGTGTAGTGAAGTGCAATCTCGGAGTTGATATATTTAAGTAGCAGGGGGTGCAGCCCCCCACATGGGGGGTGCAGGGGGGCTTGCCCCCTGCATATAATTGAAGAGTAATATGTTTCTGTATGTACTTGTAGTGGAATATAGTAAGTGTTTGTATCCTGTGTGTTTTCAGGATTTTAAGTTTTCAGTATTTTGAGTTTTCAGGATTTTGAACTTTCAGGATTTTGGTCTCAGGATTTTGGTTTTCAGGATTTTGGGCTTTCAGGATTCTGTAGCACTCCTATATATATATATATATATATATATATATATATATATATATATATATACACACACACACACACACACACACACACACACACACACACATATAAAATGTACATGATTACACCACATAAACAATTTTTTGTTAGTAAACATTTTCAAAGTACAAATCCTGCCACTATATATACATATCCTTCTTTTCTGAATTAATGTGCTTCTCCCTCTTAAACTCTTTTTTTGTTTGCATTTTAGTCATAAAAAAGATGGGATGAAGGCTACTACAGCTGTAAAATACTGATTCAAAACATGTTAGTAATGAAATGATGCCATAACATTGTATTACAAAAATTCTAGGAAGAAATAGCTTTATAGAACCGTTAACACCCCTATAAAAGTGTAGATCCAATTTCAAAATAATGCTAAATTTTTGGAGATGCAGAAACATTGCTACAGCAAAGGAATCTTATTACCCCCAAATAGGTTTACTATTTATGTTACTAGGTATAGCCTTCCTAAACATTACTGGCAAGAAATACTGTTCATTAAAATATCATTAAGTTAGAATTTTAGTATTATCTTCAAAGACTAGAATTATTTTTTCCCCATCTTTTTCCCTTCCCATCCATTCTTTATTTCCTCATTCCCTTTCTTTTCTCTTCTTTTCTACCTATTTCTTTTTCTATAATGTTACCAAATATTGCCTTTTTTCTTTCCTCACTTCCCTTCCCATTTTATTACCATTTTCCCCTCTTTACTTTTTTTATTATGTTTGTTAATTTTCCTTAAAATACATCTGGACACTCAAAATATCATTTATTCAGTTATTTTATTTTGATTTGTTATTGGCACTCTAGATCTTTAAGCCGTGGTAGTGCAGCGGTAGCATTGTTGCCTCACAGCAAGAGGTTCTCCCGTTTGATTCTCAGATGGAGCTCCTTCTGTGTGGAGTCTGCATGTCCTCCCCACGGTCAAGTGATGTTCGAAAGACATGTGTAGAATGGGCGTGTCTTCGCTGAAGGTTGGGTGTCGAGTTGGCAACTCAGCACCCGTAAAATATCTACTGCCAATCATTAGCAGACCGGAGTTCCGCTGTGGCGACCCCTAACCGGGAAAAGTCAAAAGAAGAACATTGGCACTCTAGATCTTGTACTTACCCTGTCTGAAGAATCACCAGTCATCAAACAGAAACCACTCTTCTAACATATTTCAGTCTCATAAGCAGTTTCACTTCTTTTCTAATTCCCAAATAATTTCTGCTTCTCAGTTCGGATTATAGAGCAATTGATTGATGCAACTTTCATCAAGAATAATTGAACTGATCAAGACCTCTGTGAAAACAAATTACCTGAACTGTTGAAATGAAGTTCAAAAGTAAGCAAAACAAAAGTAAAACCTATTTTCAACTTTTTTTGCAAGGGGGCAAGCCAACCTGTACCTGTCTCCATATGGGATACTGGTTCCCTTGCACTCCTACAAACTTAAATCTACTAAATCCATGATCTCACAACAGTGGGGAAGGGGGAAGCAACTCCAAAATCTTCACAGTTATGCAATAGCTACTAATAGTCCCACATAAATTCAGTGTACCCATTTGTCTACAGGTGATCATTTACTAAATGCTGTTCATGAACAGCTACATCAACCAAAAAATGTATATATATATATCTATCTGGATATAACCAAATTAAATTTTGTTTTGCTAGATTAATCTTATTACTATTGCATTACATCTAAAACACAAATTATTTTTATTATTTTACTAAAATATTTCCTTAGTATTGCATTACAATACATCTGAAACACAACTAATACAAGCCTTGCTGAATATCATTAACTTTAGAAGCTGACTGAATAAGCAGTTTGGCATGCTGTTTATTATAATTCCATAGTCTGACTTGTGATTTATTTGCTGATCCCCATAGGCAGATACATTTTATAGGCATGTGCCATGCACTTCATATTATAATTTTTAACAAGTAACTTTAGTATCAACATGTTTTGCTACTGCAAAATCATGGAATTTCAACAAACATATCCCCCATACTCCTATATCTATTTTGTTATATGCAGTACATGATTATACACTATTAATCTTAGATTTGTTTACTACTGCATTATTGATTTTTGAAAGTATGGAAGTAAAATATAATTGAGCGTAGCTGATGCTTCACAGCAGAGTCCTTCATCTATATGTTTACTAGAAATGGTTTTAAATTTAATGGCAACACTAGAAGAAGAGAAAAAAAGCTCAATATTCCAATGTCTTCTTTTAAAAAAATCCTTACAATACTGCTGTAACAATATGTTTATGCACAGGTTCTCTTTTCACTATATTTACCCCCTCTGTCAGTTTTGCAAACTTATGGAATGTAAATGTTTGTAGGATATTTTCAAATTCTAATATGACTCATTTTAAATAAAAGATACCTTTTAATGGGCTGATAACATTATGCCTGTTTGCATCAAACATGCTTACTATGTACCACATTGTCTTGCAAAAAGTGGCCAAATATGGAATTGTTTTATGACACATAACAGGCTCATTAAATAAGCAATTAATAAAGCATAACCATTTTCCAACACCAAATGGAGTGTTCAGTGATGTTTTTCTTATGCAGAAATAATTTGCCTCAGTAAATACCAGTTTCTAGCAGGATGATTACATCAACTATATCTATGCACCTCTATTTTTCCATAAAGCTTCTTCGTGTATGCAGTTCAAAACTTGCACTTAGCACATTAAAATAAATTTGCCCTCATCTCATCCAGCTGCTATCATCATTTCTTTGATGTAAGAAAGTTAACTTCTATCCCCAGCTCAGTCATAATCAGCTTTTCCTTTGCTCTTTTTTATGTTTTCACCTTATTTCTCTCCATTTGAATTGCTCTTCGTATCTTTATTATGCCTTCCTTCATACAATATTTGTGTGTGTAGCATTTTGTAACCTTTCCCTACATTTAGCCTTTATACATTATAACATTTCAGTATGTAGAGTATAATGATGCTATTTATAAAGGTTTTCTTTCATAAAACAATGAATCATTGCTCACTGCTAACTGATGTATCAATGGCCTATAAATCTTTACTTCCTTTTTTATTTAACTCCTGGTCAAAACCAATCGTAACTCTTTTACAGTTGTGAGCGAATATTTGCAGATTGATAAGCTTGTGTTGATCTAAAATAAAAAAAAAACTGATTTATATCTCTGACATCAGTTGCAATGGAGACAGCTTTAGAAGAAAACTACCATAATGAACTTGTCTACTGCTGCAATCACATTGATGTTATAACAAGTCATAATGAATATTTAGTTCCCTTTATATTAAGAACTATACAGTATTATAATGTACTAAACAGTTACATACTATGTGATAATATATACATATAAACAAACTCTTTTATTACTTAATAATTAAAGAAAATAAGAATGTAATCATACAAGTTTAACTTAGTTTTTTCTTTATAGAATAACTTTATAGAAAATCAAGATTTGCTCAAGGTATCTGTCTGTTTTTAATGAATAAATTACAGTTTTTAAACTTTCCGTACTGACAGTGCATTGGTTGTAATGCTTTAGTTAAATACTTAAATCATTTTGAAGTGGAAGATTTAGTAAATCCATCGATATGCAATGATGATGACATTTTGGATTTTCTGCATGCTGTCACTGACTTATAAGTGCTTCATTCAGACCTTTTCTTCTATGAGAAATATCTTCATTTTGTGTCATCACTATTGGAAATGAATTCCTTTTTTTCTGAACAAATTATACAGCCTCTTCCAAAGTGTTAAATATTTTGTATCATACCCAAACAGTTTAGTTTTTCTGGAAAAATGTATAGACTTATGCATTATTTTCTTTGAGTTTCATTGAGCCTTAACCAGAGCCTGACTTGTCATTTTCACCCATGGTTTTGTTGTTTTCATCTAATGTCATAATATAGACACCCATCATTTTCTGAAGAATTCTATGTCATTAGATAAAAGTCCTAAAAGCAGTGATATTAAATATGCAAATACCTTCATTCTATTCGTTTTCAAGGATTTTAGTGCTTTATCTATATTTGTTCTATTTTTACTGACCGTTCTACTATAGAAGAAGCAGTTTGTGAAACTTTCTTTTTCAAAAGACATCTGATCATGTAGAGATCTGCTAGAACTTGTTTTTAGCAGAAACATAACTTGTGAAGAACTCAAGAAAATTGCTATTCTTATTTTTGTGTACATACACTGTCAAATTAAACTGAGAAGACCAACACCAACCATTTGTCCAAAAGCTTGGCTTTCCCATTTAAATGGTAGAATTTGTGCATGTCATTGTATTACAAGATCCAAATGCCCATTCATTGCAAGTTTAAATAGTTACAGGATAAGTACTGTCCCCCTTTTAAAATATAGTGTTTAAAAGAAAGCAACCTTACTCCTTAAAAGGCTCCAATGACTTCACATTAGCTAGATTCCCATTTAGACAGACTACTACAGAAAAACAACCTTTTCAAATGTACCATCGGCTTGTTGGAATGACAGCCATGAAGAAATTGAGCATCTCAGTGAATTGTCATGATTCAAAACTAACTAAAATCTCATCTGAAAAAAGAAAACTAATGTAACTGATTTAGGCATTTAGTATAAGCAACTCCATTCCACACTGATTGTCTTAGTCAGTACAATTATGTAACTCATAATGTAAACTTCTAGATATTAATACCATTAGCACACTAAAGCATTACTATACATGTTTTGCTTTATCATATATTTCTCTCTTTCTCTCTCTCTCTCTCTCTATATATATATATATATGTATAGCTATATAGATATATATAGTTATAATCCAGTATCCTAAACTTCAGCATGTTGCTGCACTGTGCTGTACTAACTATACCCATTTGGTTTTAAGCAATTCACTGAATGATCATTTCACTGAAAAATGATTCATCCAGTCAAAATGGCTGAAAGCTAATTTCACTAAAAGACCATTTAATCAATTCCAAAAACAGCAGAAACATAACACAATCAAAAACACCCAAGACAGACATTTTCAGAAAGACTTATTTTACAGGGGCACACCACATTGCATCCCCAACACCCCCAGTAATTAACTACACTAATGCCATGGTTAAACAGGAGTGGAGTAAAGATAAAAAAAGTAAGCAAACACACATAAACACAATAAACAAGCACACATACACACACACACACACACACACACACACACACACACACACACACACACACACACACACACACACAGTGTATCACTGCTGATATACAAACACATTTCTGGAATCTTATTTTATTTTTTTGATGAGGCAAGCGCCCCATGCACAACCCATGTGAGATGCTTTGCACCTACACTCCTTACTTAAATATATTAAAACTACAGTCACTCAACTATACGAAAACCACAGTCACTCAACTATCTAAAAAAGTGAAAATATTATTAACAGGGAATCACTACCACTTCACATATAGATAACCTATAAGTTGTGATTATCTATAGTTCACTACAAACATCTTAGATTGATCATATGCTTCTGTATATTTCTGCTTCTGTATTACAGAATTATATTTAGCTATACCCCTTTCAATATAATGGAATTTCAGTCAGATCATCATTCATTAACATGGGCTTTCAATTTGGATTTAGTGATTTGTCATTCAGTGAAATGGTCATTCAATTAAATTATAGTGATCCGCCCATTTGTATTCAACATTATACACTTATACCTTTGTTGCAGTTATTTTATTGCAGACAGCACAGACAGATTAACATCACAAACTGTAGTATATAGATTATGTTCTGTAAGGCCCTTCCCGATCATCGCTGTATCCATGATCAAGTAAAAACAGTTCAATGAATGGCATGTTCAATGCAATAGCACTGAAAATGGCATTTGATGAACTGATTTTTTGATGGAGTGAAAGAGACCCATTCTGAAATCTTATATGCCAAAATATTGCATTACTTATGCTCTGTATGTTTTACTGAGTTGTTCATGTTCTTGCCCAGTTGTAATTTGTATAGCACAGAGTTTGCGAATACTTTTTTCAAACATTTTGCATTTGAAATTGATCAATGTCAATATGCGATTGTGCACACAATTTTCACTAATATATTATGTTACATATGCTTCCAAATTTTTGATCTTACATAGTTATTGTACATTGTGTATTGTTTAAATGATTTTGTCTTTTTGTATTCATTGTATTGTTTTCTTCTGCCTTTTGTGTTCTTTATTTGCCTATTGATTTATGTCATGAATAAAAAGAGTCAGTTGGATCTGTTTACTTTCCTGGTTAACAAGAATAAATAAATAAATAAATAAATAAATAAATAAATACATAAATAAATAAATAAATAATAGAAATCAAAAATGTAAACACCGAGATAATTATTGGAAAACATTAATCTAGATAAGCAAATTCAAGAAAAAGATTTAAAGAATAAGATGTGATGGCAATGGTGATATCCATACAATGCAGATTAGATGTTCATAGGTTCATAGGTTAAGTACTAGGCTACCCGGGGTCTATATCACATAGTCAAAGTTTTATAACTTTGAACATGAAATGAATGAACCACTCCATTCAAAGTTACAAAATTTCGACTATGAATAAAAAAAAAAAAAAAAAAAAGAAGGAAAAACAAAATAAACTGTTGTCAGCAGGGGGGCAAGCCCCCCTGCAGCCCCACACCCCCCTCTACTTAAATATACCAATTCTGATATTGCACCACATTCAACAGAATGGAAACCTCATTTCCATTGAAATGCTCAAACTTGTACAAGTTAAAATTTATGGTCTCGACTATATAAGGTTCGAACTTATACAAATTCAACTATGTGATAGGAACCTGGCTACCTGTCCTTGCAGGCCATTTTAAGCCTAGCCAGTTTCCCATTTTATTCTCAAAATAACCTATCCCATTTGGGGATTGGCTGTATCCATCCCATGGTTGATAATTGCATATTATGCCTAATAAAAATAATTGAGATCATACCATTGATAATTTGAGAGGTCCCATGCATGGGATAAAGATTTAGGACCTGTCTCTGTCCATTAGCAATACAGGGGGCAGTCTTGGGGTAAATTTTCTGTTTTCCATCCATAAATCCAAGTTGTGCTTGAATATGGACAGGTATGAACTTCATTTCGTGTGGATGGGAAATCTTTTCCAAAGCAGTGGTATCCTCTGTGAGATATACCTGTTCCTCCAATTTGTTCTGTTTATACGGCAGAAGAAATTTAGATCCTTAGAGTATTTCTGTTGTGGAATTGAACATTTACTGGTAGTATTTCTAATGCTATTTTACTTGCTGATGTGCAGTAAATCTAGCAGTAATGGGTCAGAGAATGCCTTGTATGACAGACACAGATCACCTCTTAGCAGTCTGTAGGATACTGAGTATTGTGATAGGGCTTTGAATCGGTCCATGAAGGACATGTTTTTTAGGTCTTGTATCCTTTTAGTAAGATATCCCTGAGGGTGTTTCAGTTGTTGCTTATGTATGGACAGATACATGCCAAAGGGTGCATTATATTCAATGATTGGTCTAATGAGACCTGAGTAAAGGAGTAGGAGAGTGACATCCCTAGATCTAGACACAATCCCTTTGTTTATAAGCTGTGCAATATAGAAGAACATTTTTACAACAGCAGACAGATGTTGGTCAAAAGTTAGGTCATTGCCCTCATAAGTTCCCAAATACCTAACAACTGGGTCAACTCTTAGGGGCGTATTGTCAATTGTGATATTTCCCTGGGGTAGATGACTTCCCAAATGATATAATAATGCATGTTTTGGTACTTAGTTTCAGTCCATAATTTTGGCACCAGTTATTTATTAGAACAAATCTTCCTGCAGGATGGCAATGTCATTTGGGTATTCAATGACTGCTCCTAGCTAGCAGTCATCTGTAAACTTAGTCAGACAGAGCCCTTTGGCATTATCTTTTACTTCAGAAGTGAAGATGCCAAACAGAAGAGGTCACAGCACAGAACCCTGGGGGAATCCACAAGTGGCTGGTTTCTTTCAGGAAGTAATGTTCCCCTATTTTGATTATCTGTGAGCCAACTGGCAATCAAGCAGGTGACATAGTGGGTTTATTACCAGTTAATTGAGCTTTCCTACTCATTCTGAGTAGGGAATTGTGTCAAATGCTTTGGCAGGTGAAGGTATGCAGTGTGCATCACTTTGGCTTCATGCATTACTTTGGTGACCTTTTCAAAAAAAATCCACCAAAGTTGAATAAAGGTTGAATAAGCATGACTTGCCCTTGAAGAATCCAAACTGAGATGGGTTTGGTGTTTGGAGGTTCCCTAGGTCCTGATTGATTAATTCCATAATAAGTCTTTCCATGGCTTTGCATATGAGCTGGTCAGACTTATTGGTCTGTAATTACCTGGGTTTATGGAAGGTCCTCACTTATGCAGGGGAATCACTGTAGCTGTTCTATATTCAGTTGGTACAAAACCTGTATAATACTGAGACTGAACAGTGTTGTTAGGGGTATGGCATAATCATGCTTCATACTTTTTAAGATTCATCCAGGGATATTGTCAGGACTCATCAATACAATATTTATAGCTTTTGATAGCACTTTTAGGACTTGGTCTTGTGTGGTAGCTGGAGGTGGGACAGTTTCAGGTAAATCTTGAGGAACAGATGGAGGGGAGAAAGGAGTAAAGTTAGAGCAAAATTTACTGGCCAGTACGTTCGCTATTTTGTCAGCCTCAGTGTAGGTAACATTGTTCACAATCAGTTCAGCACATTGCTGCATTGTGAATTTCTGATGACAGACATAACTAAAACATGCCTTGTGATTTTGGCTTGGGTAGATATTTTATCCTCAAACTTGGCTTTGGTGGGTTTTAATAAGTTCCTGAGTTTATTTCATCGACAAGGGGTCTAACATTCTGGAAGTTGCTCTCTTTACTTTTGTTCAAAATTATTTTTCATGTATAAAGCTTGTTGATATCATGGTTCTACCATGTAGGTTTGTTTATGGAGGTTGTCCTGCACTTGTTCCTACAGGGTACAACCGCATCTATGCAGCTGTCTACATGCTGATATACTGTGATATCGTGCATTTTTGAGTATTCATTGGTTACCTGGGCTTGGTGTGGACATAAACTTGCACATGTTTCATTCAGGAGAAGGTAGTTTGTCTTAAAGAAATTTCTTAAGGTACTTTGGCAGGATGGAATCCCTGATTTCAGTTTTATTTTTGAAAATATTAAATTAATATTTAATACTAATAACATTATATATGCATATTTTAATATTAAAATGGTACATGAATTAATATTATTAGTTGTATTACAATTAATGTGTCACTTTATGAAAATGTAAAACATGCACATAAAGAATTGAATCATGTAAAGTAATGAAAAAGAAGTAAATGAAGAATAAATTGTTGATAATTTTTCTAGGCTGAAATACACACTTGGGGAACAGGTAAGATGAAGATAAGTTGAGAGATACAAAGAATATTATGAAAATATCACAACATTAAGAAAATGTGTATGTTAAAAAGAAGTATTATGCAACAGAATAAAATAAAGCTAGGTATAACAGAAAAATCCATTGCAATAGTAGAAAATAGAAGAAATCAAACAAAATAAACCAGCACTAGATTTAATACCAAATTATAAAAGGGGGGCAGTGCATGTGTTAAGGCTATTGTTTAAAAGTCTGGGACATTTTATGAAAGACTATCTGGTAGTTTTATTAATTTGTTTTTTTGTTTAAAAAGGAAATAGAACTTTGTGAGAAAGCTGGTGACCACTGACTATGTCAGATATATAGTATATATTTTTGAGAAAAAATGTTATGAAAAAATATAACAAACATTTTGGGGTGTCTTAATCCAATACAGCATTCTGGAATAAAGGCAGGGGTGTAATGTAGATATTGTATAACTTTAAAGATATGATACACTTGGAAATGTAAGGGAGTTGTCAGACGGCAATAGATGGCTACTATATAGAAAGTTGTTAGTAACATTAAAGCATAGTATATTTTTGGCAAGGTAGCATGATAGTGACATGGCAGAAAACATGCTGAATGTTTTACTGAAGGTTATAATTGTAGAAAATATTTACCTCATTATAAATGGCATAATGGAGAAAGCATAAGATTCAGAACAAGAATAAGATGGCAATGGGACTTTTTACTTATGTTAATCTTGGATCCAATTACAAGATGACTAATTAAAGGTAAACATATTTGGTGCTATAGGATAGTGGAGTGCAGAAAACCAGTGATGACATATACATATGCTATATGTATTTTTACATTGATTAGAAAGAAGAAAACAAAAAAAGACAGTCCCCCGGATTCACTATTTATTCATGCAGGACTAGCTTAGTCCTGCACGGGAGAGGCCGTTTACGAGCAGGAAGGCAGTGTGCCAGGCATATTAATGAAGGCACACTGCCTGAGCTCCTAAACAGACACAGAGCATGCATGAGTGCAGGGGGCGTGTCTGAGAGCAGAGCTCTCAGAATATACATGCCCCTGCAATCAAGAACAGCAGTTTAGGACTAAGAATGAGCAAGACCACTCATAGGTGTACACATACCCCAGCAACATCCCCCAAGTCTATAAGAGCAATAGTTAAAATATGAAATATAAACATGCTTTATTTTTTTTTTTTTATGAAACAGATAAAATTTAACCATAAATGTGTGGGTTTGAGCATCGCTTAGCTACATGTATTGCAGCTTAAATGGCACAAAAGGATAAAAAGCAAGATATATGCAAATGAAGCAATACTGCAATAGTGTAGTGGGCAGAGCATTCACCTTACGAGCAGTCATTGCCGGTTTGAGTCTCACTCCAGTACATTCCATTTTCCATGTCAAATTACTTTATGACCAATATGTTTTGTTGCATAACCTACTAAATAACATATATTTGTGAACTGGAGTACTGCATTAAATGCAGATGTGAGATGTCATTGTCATAATGTTCTAAAATCCACAGATAATCACAAGTGCCCCATACAGTATATATACACATGAATCAGGGATACAAATCGAAGGCACAATGTGTAATAAATGATAAATCCATAGAGTTTCCAAATCCACCACCTTCCCAAGAACCACTTTACATTACTGTCTAAATTAGTGCGGGGGGTAAGCAGGAGTAAGCACTATTAAGCAAGAGTAAGCATAGTTAAGCAATAGTAAGTGGGGTTAATTCAGTTTGTGTGGGATAAGCAATATACACACACAGGTTAAGCAATATTGAAGCTAACTCTCTGTAAGCATATTTAACCAGATGTTAGCATTGCTTACCTTTGCGCAAATCCTCTTACAATTGCTTAAAAGTGCCTTAATCACTCTGTATGCAACAGCCGCTTTTCTACCTAGAAACAAAATAAACAGCCCTTGCAGGTGTTGAACCCAGGACTCTGTACACTATAGTCACAGTAGTTAACCAGTAAGCCAGCAGTACATAAGATTGAGGTATCACCAAACAGATCCTCACTATAGGAATATTAACCTTAACATGTGAAAGGAATCTATATACAGTTTTATGTTGTATAACCTATTACATAACATAGGAGGCTGTGGTGGTGCAGCGGTTATGTCGCCTCACATCAAGAGGTTCTCTGGGTTGATTCTTGGCTGGAGCGCTTCTGTGTGGAGTCTGCATGTCTTCCTCATTGTTGAGTGACATTTAAAGACACGCAGGTGCGTGAATAGGTGCGCCTTTGTTGAAGGTTGGGCATTGGGCTGGCACCTCAGCACCATAAAAATCTACTGCCAATCATAAAAGACTGGCGTTCTGCTGTGGCGACCCTAACCAGGAAAAGCCAAAAGACAAAGACAACCTACGACATAACATAAATATGTGAACTGGAGTACTGCATTAAGTCCAGATGTGAGGTGTCATTGTAATAAAGTGTTGAAATCCCTAATAACCACAAGGACCCCATATAGTGTATGTAAACATGAATCATGGATACCAAACTCAAATATAACATGTAATGAACAATAAATCAATTCCAAAAAGCAAATAGTATGCAAATTAAAATTAAGCATCCCTAGGCATTGCACAGCCCAGCTTACTAGGTGTAAGCAATGTGTAGGCCAGCTAAATCAGTTTGCCCATTGGTATACCCCTTTAAGCAATGCCAACCTCAGGTAAGCAGGTTTGCCCATAGCTTAGCATTTCAAAACCATCCAATCACGGCAAAGTTAGGGAAATCGGCCCTATTTAAACCCTACAGGTGGGAATACATCTCATAACTGGTTACACCTTCCTCCTGTAGGCACTATGTCTGGTATGGGAGAGGAATTTCATTGAGCCTTAACCAGAGCCTGACTTGTCACTTTTACCCATGGTTTTGTTGTTTTCATCTAATGTCATAATATAGACTCCCATCATTTTCTGAAGAATTCTATGTCATTAGATAAAAGTCCTAAAAGCAGTGATATTAAATATGCAAATACCTCCATTCTATTCGTTTTCAAGGATTTTAGTGCTTTATCTATATTTGGTCTATTTTTTCTAACCGCTCTACTATAGAAGAAACAGTTTTTGAAACTTTCTTTTTCAATAGACATCTGATCATGTAGAGATCTGCTAGAACTTGTTTTTATCAGAAACACAACTTGTGAAGAACTCAAGAAAATTGCTATTCTTATTTTTGTGTACATACACTGTCAAATTAAACTGAGAAGACCAACACCAACCATTTGACCAAAAGCTTGGCTTTCCCATTTAAATGGTAGAATTTGTGCATGTCATTGTATTACAAGATCCAAATGCCCATTCATTGCAAGTTTAAATAGTTACAAGATAAGTACTGTGCTACTTTTAAAATATAGTGCTTAAAAGAAAGGAACCTTACTCCTTAAAAGGCACCAATGACTTCACAATAGCTAGACTCCCATTTAGACAGACTACTACAGAAAAAAAACCTTTTCAAATGTACCATCAGCTTGTTGGAATGACAGCCATGAAGAAATTGAGCATCTCAGTGAATTGTCATGATTCAAAACTAACTAAAATCTCATCTGAAAAAGGAAAACTAATGAAACTGATTTAGGCATTTAGTATAAGCAACTCCATTCCACATTGATTGTCTTAGTCAGTACAATTATGTAACTCATAATGTAAACTTCTAGATATTAATACCATTAGCACACTAAAGCATTACTGTACATGTTTTGCTTTATCATATCTCTCTCTCTCTCTCTTTATATATATATATATATATATATATATATATATATATATATATATATATGTATAGCTATATAGATATATATAGTTATAATCCAGTATCCTAAACTTCAGCATGTTGCTGCACTGTGCTGTACTAACTATACCCATTTGGTTTTAAGCAATTCACTGAATGATCATTTCACTGAAAAATGATTCATCCAGTCAAAATGGCTGAAAGCTAATTTCACTAAAAGACCATTTAATCAATTCCAAAAACAGCAGAAACATAACACAATCAAAAACACCCAAGACAGACATTTTCAGAAAGACTTATTTTACAGGGGCACACCACATTGTATCCCCAACACCCCCAGTAATTAACTACACTAATGCCATGGTTAAATAGGAGTGGAGTAAAGATAAAAAAAGTAAGCAAGCGCACATAAACACAATAAACAAACACACATACACACACACACACACACACACACACACACACACACACACACACACACACACACACACACACACACACACACACACAGTGTATCACTGCTGATATACAAACACATTTCAGGAATCTTATTTTATTTTTTTGATGAGGCAAGCGCCCCATGCACAACCCATGTGAGATGCTTTGCCCCTACACTCCTTACTTAAATATATTAAAACTACCGTCACTCAACTATACGAAAACCACAGTCACTCAACTATCTAAAAAAGTGAAAATATTATTAACAGGGAATCACTACCACTTGACATATAGAAAACCTATAAGTTGTGATTATCTATAGTTCACTACAAACATCATAGATTGATCATATGCTTCTGTATATTTCTGCTTCTGTATTACAGAATTATATTTAGCTATACCCCTTTCAATATAATGGAATTTCAGTCAGATCGTTATTCATTAACATGGGCTTTCAATTTGGATTTAGTGATTTGTCATTCAGTGAAATGGTCATTCAATCAAATTATAGTGATCCGCCCATTTGTATTCAACGTAGTACACTTATACCTTTGTTGCATTTATTTTATTGCAGACAGCACAGACAGATTAACATCACAGACTGTAGTATATAGATTATGTTCTGTAAGGCCCTTCCCGATCATCGCTGTATCCATGATCAATTAAAACAGTTCAATGAATGGCATGTTCAATGCAATGGCACTGAAAATGGCATTTGATGAACTGATTTTTTGATGGAGTGATAGAGACCCATTCTGAAATCTTATATGCCACAATATTGTATTACTTATGGTCTGTATGTTTTACTGAGTTGTTCATGTTCTTGCCCAGTTGTAATTTGTATAGCACAGAGTTTGCGAATACTTTTTTCATACATTTTGCATTTGAAATTGATCAATGTCAATATGCTATTGTGCGCACAATTTTCACTAATATATTATGTTACATATGCTCATTTGCTTCCAAATTTTTGATCTTACATAGTTATTGTACATCGTGTATTGTTTAAATGATTTTGTCTTTTTGCATTCATTGTATTGTTTTCTTCTGCCTTTTGTGTTCTTTATTTGCCTATTGATTTATGTCATGAATAAAAAGAGTCAGTTGGATCTGTTTACTTTCCTGGTTAACAAGAATAAATAAATAAATAAATAAATACATACATACATACATAAATAAATAAATTAATAATAGAAATCAAAAATGTAAACACTGAGATAATTATTGGAAAACATTAATCTAGATAAGCGAATTTAAGAAAAAGATTTAAAGAATAAGATGTGATGGCAATGGTGATATCCATACAATGCAGATTAGATGTTCATAGGTTCCTAGGTTAAGTACTAGGCTACCTGGGGTCTATATCACATAGTCAAAGTTTTATAACTTTGAACATGAAATGAACGAACCACTCCATTCAAAGTTACAAAATTTCGACTATGAATAAAAAAAAAAAAAAAAAAAGGAAAAACAAAATAAACTGTTGTCAACAGGGGGGCAAGCCCCCCTGCAGCCCCACACCCACCTCGACTTAAATATACCTATTCTGAGATTGCACCTTATTCAACAGAATAGAAACATCATTTCCATTGAAATGCTCAAACTTGTACAAGTTCAAATTTATGGTCTCGACTATGTAAGGTTCGAACTTATACAAATTCAACTATGTGATAGCAACCTGGCTACTTGTCCTTGCAGGCCATTTTAAGCCTAGCCAGTTTCCTTTTATTCTCAAAATAACCTATCCCATTTGGGGATTGGCTGTATCCATCCCATGGTTGATAATTGCATATTATGCCTAATAAAAATAACTGAGATCATACCATAGATAATTTGAGGGGTCCCATGCATGGGATAAAGATTTAGGACCTGTCTCTGTCCATTAGCAGTACAGGGGGCAGTCTTGGGGTAAATTTTCTGTTTTCCATCCATAAATCCAAGTTGTGCTTGAATATGGACAGGTATGAACTTAATTTCATGTGGATGGGAAATCTTTTCCAAAGCAGTGGTATCCTCTGTGAGATATACCTGTTCCTCCAATCTGTTCTGTTTATACTGCAGAAGAAATTTAGATCCTTAGAGTATTTCTGTTGTGGAATTGAACATTTACTGGTAGTATTTCTAATGCTATTTTACTTGCTGATGTGTAGTAAATCTAGCAGTAATGGGTCAGAGAATGCCTTGTATGACAGACACAGATCACCTCTTAGCAGTCTGTAGGATACTGAGTATTGTGATAGGGCTTTGAGTCGGTCCATGTAGGACATGTTTTTTAGGTCTTGTATCCTTTTAGTAAGATATCCCTGAGGGTGTTTCAGTTGTTGCTTATGTATGGACAGATACATGCCAAAGGGTGCATTATATTCAATGATTGGTCTAATGAGACCTGAGTAAAGGAGTGGGGGAGTGACATCCCTAGATTTAGACACAATCCCTTTGTTTATAAGCTGTGCAATATTGAAGAACTTTTTTACAACAGCAGACAGATGTTGGTCAAAAGTTAGGTCATTGCCCACAGAAGTTCCCAAATTCCTAACAACTGGGTCAACTCTTAGGGGCGTATTGTAAATTGTGATATTTCCCTGGGGTAGATGACTTAACAAATGATACAATAATGCATTTTTTGGTATTTGGTTTCAGTCCATAATTTTGGCACCAGTTATTTATTAGAACAAATCTTCCTGCAGGATGGCAATGCCATTTGGGTATTCAATGACTGCTCCTAGCTAGCAGTCATCTGTAAACTTAGTCAGTCAGAGCCCTTTGGCATTATCTTTTACTTCAGAAGTGAAGATGCCAAACAGAAGAGGTCACAGCACAGAACCTTGGGGGAATCCACAAGTGGCTGGTTTCTTTCAGGAAGTAACATTCCCCTATTTTGATTATCTGTGAGCCAACTGGCAATCAAGCAGGTGACATAGTGGGTTTATTACCAGTTAATTGAGCTTTCCTACTCATTCTGAGTAGGGAATTGTGTCAAACGCTTTGGCAGGTGAAGGTATGCAGTGTGCATCACTTTGGCTTCATGCATTACTTTGGTGACTTTTCAAAAAAAATCCACCAAAGTTGAATAAAAGTTGAATAAGCATGACTTGCCCTTGAAGAATCCAAACTGATATGGGTTTGGTGTTTGGAGGTTCCCTAGGTCCTGATTGATTAATTCCATAATAAGTCTTTCCATGGCTTTGCATATGAGCTGGTCAGACTTATTGCTCTGTAATTACCTGGGTTTATGGAAGGTCCTCCCTTATGCAGGGGAATGAATGTAGCTGTTCTATATTCAGTTGGTGCAAAACCTGTATAGATGCTGAGACTGAACAGTGTTGTTAGGGGTATGGCATAATCATGCTTCATACTTTTTAAGATTCATCCAGGGATATTGTCAGGACTCATCAATACAATATTTATAGCTTTTGATAGCACTTTTAGGACTTGGTCTTGTGTGGTAGCTGGAGGTGGGACAGTTTCAGGTAAATCTTGAGGAACAGATGGAGGGGAGAAAAGAGTAAATTTAGAGCAAAATTTACTGGCCAGTACGTTCGCTATTTTGTCAGCCTCAGTGTAGGTAACATTGTTCACAATCAGTTCAGCACATTGCTGCATTGTGAATTTCTGATGACAGACATAACTAAAACATGCCTTGTGATTTTGGCTTGGGTAGATATTTTATCCTCAAACTTGGCTTTGGTGGGTTTTAATAAGTTCCTGAGTTTATTTCATCGACAAGGGTCTAACATTCTGGAAGTTGCTCTCTTTACTTTTGTTCAAAATTATTTTTCATGTATAAAGCTTGTTGATATCATGGTTCTACCATGTAGGTTTGTTTATGGAGGTTGTCCTGCACTTGTTCCTACAGGGTACAACAGCATCTATGCAGCTGTCTACATGCTGATATACTGTGATATCGTGCATTTTTGAGTATTCATTGGTTACCTGGTCTTGGTGTGGACATAAACTTGCACATGTTTCATTCAGGAGAAGGTAGTTTGTCTTAAAGAAATTTCTTAAGGTACTTTGGCAGGATGGAATCCCTGATTTTAGTTTTATTTTTGAAAATATTAAATTAATATTTAATACTAATAACATTATATACGCATATTTTAATATTAAAATGGTACATGAATTAATATTATTAGTTGTATTACTATTAATGTGTCACTTTATGAAAATGTAAAACATGCACATAAAGAACTGAATCATGTAAAGTAATGAAAAAGAAGTAAATGAAGAATAAATTGTTGATAATTTTTCTAGGCTGAAATACACACTTGGGGAACAGGTAAGATGAAGATAAGTTGAGAGATACAAAGAATATTATGAAAATATCACAACATTAAGAAAATGTGTATGTTAAAAAGAAGTATTATGCAACAGCATAAAATAAAGCTAGGTATAACAGAAAAATCCATTGCAATAGTAGAAAATAGAAGAAATCAAACAAAATAAACCAGCACTAGATTTAATACCAAATTATAAAAGGGGGGCAGTGCATGTGTTAAGGCTATTGTTTAAAAGTCTGGGACATTTTATGAAAGACTATCTGGTAGTTTTATTAATTTGTTTTTTTGTTTAAAAAGGAAATAGAACTTTGTGAGAAAGCTGGTGACCACTGACTATGTCAGATATATAGTATATATTTTTGAGAAAAAATGTTATGAAAAAATATAACAAACATTTTGGGGTGTCTTAATCCAATACAGCATTCTGGAATAAAGGCAGGGGTGTAATGTAGATATTGTATAACTTTAAAGATATGATACACTTGGAAATGTAAGGGAGTTGTCAGACGGCAATAGATGGCTACTATATAGAAAGTTGTTAGTAACATTAAAGCATAGTATATTTTTGGCAAGGTAGCATGATAGTGACATGGCAGCAAACATGCTGAATGTTTTACTGAAGGTTATAATTGTAGAAAATATTTACCTTATTATAAATGGCATAATGGAGAAAGCATAAGATTCAGAACAAGAATAAGATGGCAATGGGACTTTTTACTTATGTTAATCTTGGATCCAATTACAAGATGACTAATTAAAGGTAAACATATTTGGTGCTATAGGATAGTGGAGTGCAGAAAACCAGTGATGACATATACATATGCTATATGTATTTTTACATTGATTAGAAAGAAGAAAACAAAAAAAGACAGTCCCCCGGATTCACTATTTATTCATGCAGGACTAGCTTAGTCCTGCACGGGAGAGGCCGTTTACGAGCAGGAAGGCAGTGTGCCAGGCATATTAATGAAGGCACACTGCCTGAGCTCCTAAACAGACACAGAGCATGCATGAGTGCAGGGGGCGTGTCTGAGAGCAGAGCTCTCAGAATATACATGCCCCTGCAATCAAGAACAGCAGTTTAGGACTAAGAATGAGCAAGACCACTCATAGGTGTACACATACCCCAGCAACATCCCCCAAGTCTATAAGAGCAATAGTTAAAATATGAAATATAAACATGCTTTATTTTTTTTTTTTATGAAACAGATAAAATTTAACCATAAATGTGTGGGTTTGAGCATCGCTTAGCTACATGTATTGCAGCTTAAATGGCACAAAAGGATAAAAAGCAAGATATATGCAAATGAAGCAATACTGCAATAGTGTAGTGGGCAGAGCATTCACCTTACGAGCAGTCATTGCCGGTTTGAGTCTCACTCCAGTACATTCCATTTTCCATGTCAAATTACTTTATGACCAATATGTTTTGTTGCATAACCTACTAAATAACATATATTTGTGAACTGGAGTACTGCATTAAATGCAGATGTGAGATGTCATTGTCATAATGTTCTAAAATCCACAGATAATCACAAGTGCCCCATACAGTATATATACACATGAATCAGGGATACAAATCGAAGGCACAATGTGTAATAAATGATAAATCCATAGAGTTTCCAAATCCACCACCTTCCCAAGAACCACTTTACATTACTGTCTAAATTAGTGTGGGGATAAGCAGGAGTAAGCACTATTAAGCAAGAGTAAGCATAGTTAAGCAATAGTAAGTGGGGTTAAGTCAGTTTGTGTGGGGATAAGCAATATACACACACAGGTTAAGCAATATTGAAGCTAACTCTCTGTAAGCATATTTAACCAGATGTTAGCATTGCTTACCTTTGCGCAAATCCTCTTACAATTGCTTAAAAGTGCCTTAATCACTCTGTATGCAACAGCCGCTGTTCTACCTAGAAACAAAATAAACAGCCCTTGCAGGTCTTGAACCCAGGACTCTGTACACTATAGTCACAGTAGTTAACCAGTAAGCCAACAGTACATAAGATTGAGGTATCACCAAACAGATCCTCACTATAGGAATATTAACCTTAACATGTGAAAGGAATCTATATACAGTTTTATGTTGTATAACCTATTACATAACATAGGAGGCTGCGGTGGTGCAGCGGTTAGCATTGTCGCCTCACATCAAGAGGTTCTCTGGGTCGATTCTTGGCTGGAGCGCCTTCTGTGTGGAGTCTGCATGTCTTCCTCATTGTTGAGTGACATTTAAAGACACGCAGGTGCGTGAATAGGTGCGCCTTTGTTGAAGGTTGGGCATTGGGCTGGCACCTCAGCACCATAAAAATCTACTGCCAATCATAAAAAGACTGGCGTTCTGCTGTGGCGACCCCTAACCAGGAAAAGCCAAAAGACAAAGACAACCTACGACATAACATAAATATGTGAACTGGAGTACTGCATTAAGTCCAGATGTGAGGTGTCATTGTAATAAAGTGTTGAAATCCCCTAATAACCACAAGGACCCCATATAGTGTATGTAAACATGAATCATGGATACCAAACTCAAATATAACATGTAATGAACAATAAATCAATTCCAAAAAGCAAATAGTATGCAAATTAAAAATTAAGCATCCCTAGGCATTGCACAGCCCAGCTTACTAGGTGTAAGCAATGTGTAGGCCAGCTAAATCAGTTTGCCCATTGGTATACCCCTTTAAGCAATGCCAACCTCAGGTAAGCAGGTTTGCCCATAGCTTAGCATTTCAAAACCATCCAATCACGGCAAAGTTAGGGAAATCGGCCCTATTTAAACCCTACAGGTGGGAATACATCTCATAACTGGTTACACCTTCCTCCTGTAGGCACTATGTCTGGTATGGGAGAGGAATTTCATTGAGCCTTAACCAGAGCCTGACTTGTCACTTTTACCCATGGTTTTGTTGTTTTCATCTAATGTCATAATATAGACTCCCATCATTTTCTGAAGAATTCTATGTCATTAGATAAAAGTCCTAAAAGCAGTGATATTAAATATGCAAATACCTCCATTCTATTCGTTTTCAAGGATTTTAGTGCTTTATCTATATTTGGTCTATTTTTCTAACCGCTCTACTATAGAAGAAACAGTTTTTGAAACTTTCTTTTTCAATAGACATCTGATCATGTAGAGATCTGCTAGAACTTGTTTTTATCAGAAACACAACTTGTGAAGAACTCAAGAAAATTGCTATTCTTATTTTTGTGTACATACACTGTCAAATTAAACTGAGAAGACCAACACCAACCATTTGACCAAAAGCTTGGCTTTCCCATTTAAATGGTAGAATTTGTGCATGTCATTGTATTACAAGATCCAAATGCCCATTCATTGCAAGTTTAAATAGTTACAAGATAAGTACTGTGCTACTTTTAAAATATAGTGCTTAAAAGAAAGGAACCTTACTCCTTAAAAGGCACCAATGACTTCACAATAGCTAGACTCCCATTTAGACAGACTACTACAGAAAAAAAACCTTTTCAAATGTACCATCAGCTTGTTGGAATGACAGCCATGAAGAAATTGAGCATCTCAGTGAATTGTCATGATTCAAAACTAACTAAAATCTCATCTGAAAAAGGAAAACTAATGAAACTGATTTAGGCATTTAGTATAAGCAACTCCATTCCACATTGATTGTCTTAGTCAGTACAATTATGTAACTCATAATGTAAACTTCTAGATATTAATACCATTAGCACACTAAAGCATTACTGTACATGTTTTGCTTTATCATATCTCTCTCTCTTTATATATATATATATATATATATATATATATATATATATATATATATATGTATAGCTATATAGATATATATAGTTATAATCCAGTATCCTAAACTTCAGCATGTTGCTGCACTGTGCTGTACTAACTATACCCATTTGGTTTTAAGCAATTCACTGAATGATCATTTCACTGAAAAATGATTCATCCAGTCAAAATGGCTGAAAGCTAATTTCACTAAAAGACCATTTAATCAATTCCAAAAACAGCAGAAACATAACACAATCAAAAACACCCAAGACAGACATTTTCAGAAAGACTTATTTTACAGGGGCACACCACATTGTATCCCCAACACCCCCAGTAATTAACTACACTAATGCCATGGTTAAATAGGAGTGGAGTAAAGATAAAAAAAGTAAGCAAGCGCACATAAACACAATAAACAAGCACACATACACACACACACACACACACACACACACACACACACACACACACACACACACACACACACACACACAGTGTATCACTGCTGATATACAAACACATTTCAGGAATCTTATTTTATTTTTTGATGAGGCAAGCGCCCCATGCACAACCCATGTGAGATGCTTTGCCCCTACACTCCTTACTTAAATATATTAAAACTACCGTCACTCAACTATACGAAAACCACAGTCACTCAACTATCTAAAAAAGTGAAAATATTATTAACAGGGAATCACTACCACTTGACATATAGAAAACCTATAAGTTGTGATTATCTATAGTTCACTACAAACATCATAGATTGATCATATGCTTCTGTATATTTCTGCTTCTGTATTACAGAATTATATTTAGCTATACCCCTTTCAATATAATGGAATTTCAGTCAGATCGTTATTCATTAACATGGGCTTTCAATTTGGATTTAGTGATTTGTCATTCAGTGAAATGGTCATTCAATCAAATTATAGTGATCCGCCCATTTGTATTCAACGTAGTACACTTATACCTTTGTTGCATTTATTTTATTGCAGACAGCACAGACAGATTAACATCACAGACTGTAGTATATAGATTATGTTCTGTAAGGCCCTTCCCGATCATCGCTGTATCCATGATCAATTAAAAACAGTTCAATGAATGGCATGTTCAATGCAATGGCACTGAAAATGGCATTTGATGAACTGATTTTTTGATGGAGTGATAGAGACCCATTCTGAAATCTTATATGCCACAATATTGTATTACTTATGGTCTGTATGTTTTACTGAGTTGTTCATGTTCTTGCCCAGTTGTAATTTGTATAGCACAGAGTTTGCGAATACTTTTTTCATACATTTTGCATTTGAAATTGATCAATGTCAATATGCTATTGTGCGCACAATTTTCACTAATATATTATGTTACATATGCTCATTTGCTTCCAAATTTTTGATCTTACATAGTTATTGTACATCGTGTATTGTTTAAATGATTTTGTCTTTTTGCATTCATTGTATTGTTTTCTTCTGCCTTTTGTGTTCTTTATTTGCCTATTGATTTATGTCATGAATAAAAGAGTCAGTTGGATCTGTTTACTTTCCTGGTTAACAAGAATAAATAAATAAATAAATAAATACATACATACATACATAAATAAATAAATTAATAATAGAAATCAAAAATGTAAACACTGAGATAATTATTGGAAAACATTAATCTAGATAAGCGAATTTAAGAAAAAGATTTAAAGAATAAGATGTGATGGCAATGGTGATATCCATACAATGCAGATTAGATGTTCATAGGTTCCTAGGTTAAGTACTAGGCTACCTGGGGTCTATATCACATAGTCAAAGTTTTATAACTTTGAACATGAAATGAACGAACCACTCCATTCAAAGTTACAAAATTTCGACTATGAATAAAAAAAAAAAAAAAGGAAAAACAAAATAAACTGTTGTCAACAGGGGGGCAAGCCCCCCTGCAGCCCCACACCCACCTCGACTTAAATATACCTATTCTGAGATTGCACCTTATTCAACAGAATAGAAACATCATTTCCATTGAAATGCTCAAACTTGTACAAGTTCAAATTTATGGTCTCGACTATGTAAGGTTCGAACTTATACAAATTCAACTATGTGATAGCAACCTGGCTACTTGTCCTTGCAGGCCATTTTAAGCCTAGCCAGTTTCCCTTTTTATTCTCAAAATAACCTATCCCATTTGGGGATTGGCTGTATCCATCCCATGGTTGATAATTGCATATTATGCCTAATAAAAATAACTGAGATCATACCATAGATAATTTGAGGGGTCCCATGCATGGGATAAAGATTTAGGACCTGTCTCTGTCCATTAGCAGTACAGGGGGCAGTCTTGGGGTAAATTTTCTGTTTTCCATCCATAAATCCAAGTTGTGCTTGAATATGGACAGGTATGAACTTAATTTCATGTGGATGGGAAATCTTTTCCAAAGCAGTGGTATCCTCTGTGAGATATACCTGTTCCTCCAATCTGTTCTGTTTATACTGCAGAAGAAATTTAGATCCTTAGAGTATTTCTGTTGTGGAATTGAACATTTACTGGTAGTATTTCTAATGCTATTTTACTTGCTGATGTGTAGTAAATCTAGCAGTAATGGGTCAGAGAATGCCTTGTATGACAGACACAGATCACCTCTTAGCAGTCTGTAGGATACTGAGTATTGTGATAGGGCTTTGAGTCGGTCCATGTAGGACATGTTTTTTAGGTCTTGTATCCTTTTAGTAAGATATCCCTGAGGGTGTTTCAGTTGTTGCTTATGTATGGACAGATACATGCCAAAGGGTGCATTATATTCAATGATTGGTCTAATGAGACCTGAGTAAAGGAGTGGGGGAGTGACATCCCTAGATTTAGACACAATCCCTTTGTTTATAAGCTGTGCAATATTGAAGAACTTTTTTACAACAGCAGACAGATGTTGGTCAAAAGTTAGGTCATTGCCCACAGAAGTTCCCAAATACCTAACAACTGGGTCAACTCTTAGGGGCGTATTGTAAATTGTGATATTTCCCTGGGGTAGATGACTTAACAAATGATACAATAATGCATTTTTTGGTATTTGGTTTCAGTCCATAATTTTGGCACCAGTTATTTATTAGAACAAATCTTCCTGCAGGATGGCAATGTCATTTGGGTATTCAATGACTGCTCCTAGCTAGCAGTCATCTGTAAACTTAGTCAGACAGAGCCCTTTGGCATTATCTTTTACTTCAGAAGTGAAGATGCCAAACAGAAGAGGTCACAGCACAGAACCCTGGGGGAATCCACAAGTGGCTGGTTTCTTTCAGGAAGTAACATTCCCCTATTTTGATTATCTGTGAGCCAACTGGCAATCAAGCAGGTGACATAGTGGGTTTATTACCAGTTAATTGAGCTTTCCTACTCATTCTGAGTAGGGAATTGTGTCAAACGCTTTGGCAGGTGAAGGTATGCAGTGTGCATCACTTTGGCTTCATGCATTACTTTGGTGACTTTTCAAAAAAAATCCACCAAAGTTGAATAAAAGTTGAATAAGCATGACTTGCCCTTGAAGAATCCAAACTGATATGGGTTTGGTGTTTGGAGGTTCCCTAGGTCCTGATTGATTAATTCCATAATAAGTCTTTCCATGGCTTTGCATATGAGCTGGTCAGACTTATTGCTCTGTAATTACCTGGGTTTATGGAAGGTCCTCCCTTATGCAGGGGAATGAATGTAGCTGTTCTATATTCAGTTGGTGCAAAACCTGTATAGATGCTGAGACTGAACAGTGTTGTTAGGGGTATGGCATAATCATGCTTCATACTTTTTAAGATTCATCCAGGGATATTGTCAGGACTCATCAATACAATATTTATAGCTTTGATAGCACTTTTAGGACTTGGTCTTGTGTGGTAGCTGGAGGTGGGACAGTTTCAGGTAAATCTTGAGGAACAGATGGAGGGGAGAAAAGAGTAAATTTAGAGCAAAATTTACTGGCCAGTACGTTCGCTATTTTGTCAGCCTCAGTGTAGGTAACATTGTTCACAATCAGTTCAGCACATTGCTGCATTGTGAATTTCTGATGACAGACATAACTAAAACATGCCTTGTGATTTTGGCTTGGGTAGATATTTTATCCTCAAACTTGGCTTTGGTGGGTTTTAATAAGTTCCTGAGTTTATTTCATCGACAAGGGGTCTAACATTCTGGAAGTTGCTCTCTTTACTTTTGTTCAAAATTATTTTTCATGTATAAAGCTTGTTGATATCATGGTTCTACCATGTAGGTTTGTTTATGGAGGTTGTCCTGCACTTGTTCCTACAGGGTACAACAGCATCTATGCAGCTGTCTACATGCTGATATACTGTGATATCGTGCATTTTTGAGTATTCATTGGTTACCTGGTCTTGGTGTGGACATAAACTTGCACATGTTTCATTCAGGAGAAGGTAGTTTGTCTTAAAGAAATTTCTTAAGGTACTTTGGCAGGATGGAATCCCTGATTTTAGTTTTATTTTTGAAAATATTAAATTAATATTTAATACTAATAACATTATATACGCATATTTTAATATTAAAATGGTACATGAATTAATATTATTAGTTGTATTACTATTAATGTGTCACTTTATGAAAATGTAAAACATGCACATAAAGAACTGAATCATGTAAAGTAATGAAAAAGAAGTAAATGAAGAATAAATTGTTGATTATTTTTCTAGGCTGAGCTACACACTTGGGGAATAGGTAAGATGAAGATAAGTTGAGAGTTACAAAGAATATTATGAAAATATCACAACATTAAGAAAATGTGTATGTTAAAAAGAAGTATTATGCAACAGCATAAAATAAAGCTGGGTATAACAGAAAAATCCATTGCAATAGTAGAAAATAGAAGAAATCAAACAAAATAAACCAGCACTAGATTTAATACCAAATTTTAAAAGGGGGGCAGTGCATGTGTTAAGGCTATTGTTTAAAAGTCTGGGACATTTTATGAAAGACTATCTGGCAGTTTTATTAATTCGTTTTTTTGATTAGAAAGGAATTAGAACTTTGTGAGAAAGCTGGTGACCACTGACCATGTCAGATATACAATATATATTTTTGAGAAAAAATGTTAGGAAAAATATAACAAACATTTTGGGGTGTCTTAATCCAATACAGCATTCTGGAATAAAGGCAGGGGTGTAATGTAGATATTGTATAACTTTAAAGATATGATACACTTGGAAATGTAAGGGAGTTGTCAGACGGCAATAGATGGCTACTATATAGAAAGTTGTTAGTAACATTAAAGCATAGTATATTTTTGGCAAGGTAGCATGATAGTGACATGGCAGCAAACATGCTGAATGTTTTACTGAAGGTTATAATTGTAGGAAATATTTACCTCATTATAAATGGCATAATGGAGAAAGCATAAGATTCAGAACAAGAATAAGATGTCAATGGGACTTTTTACTTATGTTAATCTTGGATCCAATTACAAGATGACTAATTAAAGGTAAACATATTTGGTGCTATAGGATAGTGGAGTGCAGAAAACCAGTGATGACATATACATATGCTATATGTATTTTTACATTGATTAGAAAGAAGAAAACAAAAAAGACAGTCCCCCGGATTCACTATTCATTCATGCAGGACTAGCTTAGTCCTGCACGGGAGCGGCCATTTATGAGCAGGAAGGCAGTGTGCCAGGCATATTAATGAAGGCGCACTGCCTGAGCTCCTAAACAGACACAGAGCATGCATGAGTGCAGGGGGCGTGTCTGAGAGCAGAGCTCTCAGAATATACATGCCCCTGCAATCAAGAACAAAAGTTTAGGACTAAGAATGAGCAAGACCACTCATAGGTGTACACATACCCCAGCAACATCCCCCCAAGTCTAAAAGAGCAATAGTTAAAATATGAAATATAAACATGCTTTATTTTTTTTTTTTTTATGAAACAGATAAAATTTAACCTTAAATGTGTGGGTTTGAGCATCGCTTAGCTACATGTATTGCAGCTTAAATGGCACAAAAGGATAAAAAGCAAGATATATGCAAATGAAGCAATACTGCAATAGTGTAGTGGGCAGAGCATTCGCCTTACGAGCAGTCATTGCCGGTTCGAGTCTCACTCCAGTACATTCCATTTTCCATGTCAAATTACTTTATGACCAATATGTTTTGTTGCATAACCTACTAAATAACATATATTTGTGAACTGGAGTACTGCATTAAATGCAGATGTGAGATGTCATTGTCATAATGTTGTAAAATCCACAGATAATCACAAGTGCCCCATACAGTATATGTACACATGAATCAGGGATACAAATCGAAGGTACAATGTGTAATGAATGATAAATCCATAGAGATTCCAAATCCACCACCTTCCCAAGAACCACTTTACATTACTGTCTAAATTAGTGCGGGGGTAAGCAGGAGTAAGCACTATTAAGCAAGAGTAAGAATAGTTAAGCAATAGTAAGTGGGGTTAAGTCAGTTTGTGTGGGGATAAGCAATATACACACACAGGTTAAGCAATATTGAAGCTAACTCTCTGTAAGCATATTTAACCAGATGTTAGCATTGCTTACCTTTGCGCAAATCCTCTTACAATTGCTTAAAAGTGCCTTAATCACTCTGTATGCAACAGCCGCTTTTCTACCTAGAAACAAAATAAACAGCCCTTGCAGGTCTTGAACCCAGGACTCTGTACACTATAGTCACAGTAGTTAACCATTAAGCCAGCAGTACATACGATTGAGGTATCACCAAACAGATCCTCACTATAGGAATATTAACCTTAACATATGAAAGGAATCTATATACAGTTTTATGTTGTATAACCTATTACATAACATAGGAGGCTGCGGTGGTGCAGCGGTTAGCATTGTCGCCTCACATCAAGAGGTTCTCTGGGTTGATTCTCAGCTGGAGCGCCTTCTGTGTGGAGTCTGCATGTCTTCCTCACTGTTGAGTGACATTTAAAGACATGCAGGTGCGTGAATAGGTGCACCTTTGTTGAAGGTTGGGCATTGGGCTGGCACCTCAGCACCATAAAAATCTACTGCCAATCATAAAAAGACTGGTGTTCTGCTGTGGCGACCCCTAACCAGGAAAAGCCAAAAGGCAAAGACAACCTACGACATAACATAAATATGTGAACTGGAGTACTGCATTAAGTCCAGATGTGAGGTGTCATTGTAATAAAGTGTTGAAATCCCCTAATAACCACAAGGACCCCATACAGTGTATGTAAACATGAATCATGGATACCATACTCAAATATAACATGTAATGAACAATAAATCAATTCCAAAAAGCAAATAGTATGCAAATTAAAAATTAAGCATCCCTAGGCATTGCACAGCCCAGCTTACTAGGTGTAAGCAATGTGTAGGCCAGCTAAATCAGTTTGCCCATTGGTATACCCCTTTAAGCAATGCCAACCTCAGGTAAGCAGGATTGCCCATAGCTTAGCATTTCAAAACCATCCAATCACGGCAAAGTGTGGGAAATCGGCCCTATTTAAACCCTACAGGTGGGAATACATCTCATAACTGGTTACAGCTTCCTCCTGTAGGCAGTATGTCTGGTATGGGAGAGGGTGTGCACTTTTGGGCACATTGCTGGGGCAAACACTAGTTCAGAGTCATGGCAGGACTCCTTGTGAAAGACCATGACCATAGACTGCTGCAGGGCCAGTACCAGGGTTCCCAATACAAAGCAGAAGCCTGGGGCCATCTCACCTGTGACCTCACCAGTGCTACTGGCATACCCCAAACGGGTGAGTAGGTCAGGCATCACTATGCCGACCTGAAGCAGAGAAAGGGGGATTTCTTGGATCAGTGGATCCAAGAGGCTAGGAGGATGGGGATGTCCCAACTGTGTGTAAGTTACAGTCCACTATCTGTTTAATAATTGCCAGCTCATGTATTTTATGGATAGGTATGGCTAAATATTCCTCTTATGTCTTTTACAGTGGCAGATGAGCAGGCTGTGAACCAGAAAGCCCATGACTGTAGACTGCAGTGGTTGCAACGTGAGGCAGGTTAGTAATACTCTTGCATGTACTGTCATAGGAAATAAATCTAAAAGTAGTAGTACGCTAATTGCCTGTATAAAACCTGTATTGTTTAAGGCATGTACTGCATACACCAGAGAATATGGCAGGAAGAGTCTCATATAGGTTGTATGTAAATAAAAGCATAATAGCCTGACAATAAAGGTCTAACTGCTGGACTACATGTGTTTACTCTGGTATCATATGGTAATGTAGAGTTGCAATCTCATAATAGTACTGTTGTATTAAGCACTGTCACCCACACTGTGCTACATAAGTAAAATGTGTAGGAATGTCTGTATATGACTGTTGTACTCCCAAGAGGTCATATAGTACAACTGAGAAAGACAGAGACAGAAAACAGTGAAAAACAGACAACATAATCCAAATAGCACACTCAATTCAGATGTAAACTGCTGTATTTTTAGCACACAGAGCCATGGTTCGAATCCTAGGAGTTTTAGTAGGCTGTATGCAGAATCATACCACACAACTGTACAGATATGTCCAGAATGTCCAGTAAATTGGCCCATATCTGCTGTCTGTCACCCTGTCCCCCTGGCAAATCAGTGGGATGATCCCAGACATTTAGGCAGCAAATAAGAAATACAACTGATTGTCAGACATCTATAAGAAGAAACCTGTCACTCTAGCAACTCCCCAAAATGTTATGAGAGTAATAAGCTAAGTAAGTCCCATCTCCACACCCATGTTGTGAAGCTGTGACCAGAGTGTGTGCAGTAACAGAGTGAGATGTATGTGCATAATACTAATGTGGAATCTGGTAATGTGTGTGGCAACATTCAGGTAGTGCTAACAAACATTGCCCCCACAGGTCTGTCAGATACAAAAACTGTGCCTAGAAATAAAAGATTGATATCCAGTACTGGTACTGTTTACTCTGGTATTGTATGTCATTTTTAGTGTTGCAGTTGCTCTGAATAATAAGGTATTACACATCACTGTCACCCACACTGTCCTACATAATAAGACTGTCTAGGAAATCCTGTATTAGAGTGGTGTAATTACAAGGTTAGATTGTAAAACCACAGGAGAATTATAGACAGAAAATCAGACAAGAGATACACAGCAATATCTATAAAGCACACTCAACTGTGATCGACACTGTTTTATTTTTAGCAGACACAGCCATGGTCCGAATTCTGGGAGTGGTAGTAAGCTGTATGCAGAATCATACCCCACAAGTGTATAGAATTGTCCAGAATGTCCAGTTAATTCGCCCATGTCTGTTGGCTGTCACCCTGTCCCCCTTGCATATCAGTATGCTAATCTCTGACATTTAGGCAGCATTCCATATCATATAACTGACTGTCAGGCATGTACATATTTGGAAAATGTCAATGAAAACACACCTGTCATTGTACAAATCACCAAAGTTTATGAGGGCAATAGTCAAAATATGTCCTGGTTCACCTGCATGTGGTCAAGACATGCACAGAGTGTGTGCAATAAGAGATGGACAAGTATGTGCATAACATCAACTTGGAATCTGGGAATATGTGTAGAAACAGTTAGGTAGTGTTAACAAACAATATCTCTAAAAGTATACCAGGTAAGAGGTGCATACTGTAGATAAAACTCAGTTCATGTATATATTTGTCTACATCCATACCACTGTCCAAATCAAGGACATAGGGTAGTGTACTAAAACTTGTAAGGTACAGATCACAGCACTGACTAGGAAAGTAATGATAACTACAGGAATATACTAGTTGTTAATTGACACCCCCCCCACCATATCTGCAACAATAAACTACATACACAACTCAATCGGTATGTGCCCCATTTAATCTATTGTTGGGACATATGTCATATTGTTTGATACATACTTAAATTTGTTCCTATGTATGTGCCATGTTGAAATACTACCACATTGCTGCCATCAATGTACGTGCATGCTGTTGTAATGGCCACTGTGGTTCCATATATGCATGCGTTCTGTTTGCTATGCAACTGTTCCATATCTGATGTTTTGGGTTAATGGGAATATCTATGCATGCTGTTATACCTAATCCTTGAATGGGTTGACTATTACTAACCCACATATGTTGCAAATTTGAACATCATAGCATGTTTGTGAAGGCTGGTCCCAACGGAACCACCTGTCCCACCTCAGCTGGCCATGGCACTGGACACCAGCATGTCTGGGGCCCACCCAGGACCTCCTCGTCCACTGGTCCTGCACCACCTTTGGGTGGAACTACCTCACTGGATGGGTGGGTGCGGACAGTACATTATCACCTGTCGCCAGGTCCAGGACATGGTGCAGAGTTAACTCTGTAGGGAGTTTGGAGATCTGCTACACCAGCTTGAGGGCCAGGTGTCACAACTAGAGGGTCAGCCTGGCCCTCCTACTCAGTCTCCAGCACAGCCACCTTCGGGGTTGTGAAGGTGCAGTGGTGACTGCCCATGGGTGGGGACCTCAGTCCCACTGTATCCACTAGGGGGCTCATGGGCTTCCAATTTCCAAACACCCCTCTCCATCAATGTGTTTACCCCCACATGTGTCATATACCACCCCTGTATGCTGTCTTGTCTGTTATCCTACCCAACCTATCTCCCCAAATATGCCTACTATCCATCCCAAACATCTCACTCTCACCTGAAAAAAAAAGGGCAATCTGTTTCCAAAAAAAAAAAAATCTAGCCCCATACATAGCTGTCCATTTCGCACAGGTGTCCACTGGACACATGTAATCTGGTCTAATTGGCTTCACAACATATTATTGTTGTCCTCACCCCTCTCTCAGGGGTTTGAGTGTCCAAATCTATCTCCAAATTCAGTGTATATGCACAGCTGTTGCTATAGAAGAAATGGGTAGCTATGGACCTTCCCTACACCAATCCTGCACATCCCTAGCTATTTACCCTACTGTCTTTCCCTCTTTGTGCCCCTTTTTCACCACTTTTCTATCAACCCTTTTTCATTTCTTTTAAAGAAATTAGTCCGGTGGTAAGCAGAAGTAAGCACTTTTAAGCAGCAGTAAGTGGGTTTAAGCTTGTTTTTATGGGGGTAAGCAATGCCAATACCTGTTAAGTAATTGAGAAGCTAAATCAGTATAAGAAACTGTAACCAGAAGTTAGCAGTGCTTACCTCCGCACAAACCTGTGCAAACCCACTTATAACTGCTTAAAAGTGCCTTAATCACACAGTATGCAATGGCCCTTGTTCTGCCCAACAACAAAATAAACAGCCTCTGCAAGGCTCAAACCCAGGACCCTGCACACCATAGCCAAAGTGGTTTACTACTAAGCCATGTCAGATATACATAACCCTGATGTTTTCACAAACATATCATCCTGCTACATATATATATATATATATATATATATATATATATATATATAAAAGAGAACTTAAAGAATACATATATGACCAAAGGCACTGTTAATGGGGTTGAGGGTGCCCAAGCTAAATATATCCTATAAGTATTGATATCACCCACCTCCCCCACAGCAAAACATATCTGCCCTGCAATACAATACCAACTGTTGCAAGTCCCATACCCAGGACCCAACACAACATGGGCACAAGATGTTAACAGTAATCCATCCCACCTGTATGATGTCAGGATGGTATCAATAACAAATCTTGCAGTACACTCTGGCTACCATAGGGAATGTACAATGTGGAAGCAATAAACATTCCAAAGATGCATACACACACACACATATATGCATATATATGTATATATATATATATATATATATATATATATATATATATATATATATATATATGTACATATATATATGTTACTACACATACACACACAGATATATGTATAGGAACTTACATATTTAGAGGGTGCACACCATATTGAACAGCCAGTATTCCTACAGTTGCCACCTTATCAAATGAATAGTGTATGAGTCACCCATACAAAAGATAATTGTTGCCTGAAACATATACCCACTGAGAAGTCAAAGGATATGACACCGCACGCAGGTTTTCATACATAGGAAAGCTTTATTTGTGTACTATTACAGTTGTATATGCCATGTCATATAGCTGTTTATACTTTGAAATTCATGTAAACAGATAAATGCAACTCTCATAGGTTCATGAGTTCATAGGCTGGGAATAGGCTATTGGCCCTAGGGCTTATACAAGATTAGTCATAACAATTCCCTGGCTATTTCTTCCCACACTATTTACTTCTCTGGACCCCTCTCTAGCAGGGTGACTGACGTAATTCCGGTGGTGAATTTTCTTTCTCCCATCCAATCGTCAAGATTCCTTTTGAAGAGGGCCAAAGAGGTGCTCGGCTTGACATGTATGGGCAGTCTATTCCAGAGTCTGGGGAGCCTCTGGGTCAGGAACCTATCCCTCCAACATGTTTTGTTTAATGGGATGACAAGGTTTAGATTCCTGGAGTGTGTGACTCTGAGTGATTGGGATTTCTTTAAGTGTAGCATGTCCAACAGCTCTGAATTTGACATGGCCTTGTGTGTTAAGCATAAATCACCTCTGAGTAGATAATATGCGACAGAGTATAGCTGGAGTTTTTTAAGGTGGTCAGCATAGGGCATCTGCTTTAGGCCTGTGATTCTTTTAGTGAGGTATTTCTGCGGCCTTTCCAGTTGTTGCAGATGCTTTGAGAGGTACATACCAAATGGGGTGTTGTATTCTATAATGGGTCTAATGACAGATGAGTACAGTGGGACAATGACCTCCTTTTTTCGGGATGAAAAGCCCTTAGTGATGAGGTGTGACACCTAGAAGGATTTCCTGACTGTTGGGGTGATGTGGTTATCGAAGGTGAGACCACATAGGTCTGTTATCACACTTTTGGTGTTTAGTGTACTTCCACCTATGTGATAATTCACGGGTACATGTTTTTTTCCCAAAGGGGAATAACTATACATTTCTTGGCATTGAGCTTAAGCCCATGGCTCTGGCACCAAGTATATGTTTCTGTAAGACCCTTTTGTAAAGTATCCACATCATTTGGGGATTCAATAATGGCTCCCAGTTTGCAGTCATCTGTGAACTTTGTTCACCAGAGTCCCTTAGTGTTGGCCTGTACTTCAGAGAAGTAGATGCCAAACAAGAGCTGTCCCGGGACTGAACCCTGAGGTACTCCACTTGCCACTTGTCTGGAGCTAGATTTGGAGTCAGCTACTTTTACACTGTGGGTTCTGTCAGTAAGCCAGTTGGCAACCCATCGACTGATGTAGGGATTAATGCCTAGCTTAGCAAGTATATCTATGATTCCAGGGTGGGGGATGGTGTCAAAGGCCTTGGCGAGGTCCAGATAGTCTGTGTGGACCGCCTTATCCTCATCCATGGCTCTGGAGACTGATTCAAAGTCAATCAGGTTCAGGAGACAAGATTGGCCCTTCACGAACCCAGACTGGGTGGGGTCCTGTGTTTGAAGGTTGCCATTGTCTTTATTTATAAGTTCCATGATAATACGTTCCATGGCCTTGCAGATCAGGCTCGTCAGACTGATGGGGCGGTAGTTCCGAGGATCCAAGGTGGATCCCTCCTTGTGGAGTGAGATAACTGTAGCTGTGCAACACTCAGTGGGCACAAAGCCTGAGGTGAGGCTATGATTAAACATGACACTTAGGTAAGGTGCCAGTTCATTTTGTAGTTCATGTAGTACACAGCCCGGGATGTAATCTGGTCCCATAAATGCTGTATTTTTAGCTTTGGAGAGTGTGTTTTTTACCTGTCTGGCCATTATTACCGGAATTTGGCAATCTTCCAGTATTGAGATGGGCCATTTAGGGGGTGAGAGGGGGGTAAAGTTGGCACTGAATTGATCTGCCAGGATATTGGCAATATCCTTGGGATCAGTATATTTAATGCCATTCGGTTGTAACTCAGAGCAGATCTGAGCAGTGCCATTTAGATTCTTGACATAGTTATAGAATGCCTTGTGGTTGTCTTTGGAACCTTTGGCAATTTTATTTTCGTAACTAGCTTTGCAGGATTTTATGAGGGATCTCAGCTTCTTACTGAGGCTGGTAAGGGAGTTTTTTGCATCCTGGGATTTTCCTCTTTTCTGCAACAGTTTCTTCCTTTTGTTGTAAAGTTTGTTTATAGCAGGGGACCACCAGATTGACTTCCTTTTTTTGGAGGAGAGCATCTTGGTTCTATTTGGGATGGCACGATTCATGCATGAGCGGATGTGCTCATACAGTGCCTTAGTGTAGGATTCAGCAGTCAACCTTTCAGTTACCGTCTGCATGGGTATCATGAAGTTTGTCACTTCTGACTTGAGTAGCATGAAGTTGGCTTTGGAGAAGTTTTTTTTATGGAGGTTTTCTTACTAGGGTGTGGGGGTGAGATGTGGATGTTAAGGGTGATTAGCTTATGGTCAGACCTGACCAATGCGTGGGTGACTATAGGGGTGTAGCATCGATTTCCCATGTTGGTAATGACCAGGTGTAGGATACTGGAGCCCCTGGTGGGACTATGGATTAGCTGATCCAGGGCATTGGAATTTATGAATTCCAAGAACCATTGGGCAAAGGTGTTGGTACATGAGTAGTTTTCCCAGTTAATGGCAGGGTAGTTGAAATGACCCAGCAATAGTGTGTTGGGTTGTATCTTAATATTTTCCAGTATGTTTAGAAAGGTGTAATGAGAATCTTGGGGCATGGTGTGGGATCTGTAGCATGCTACAATTTGGATTGAAGTCTTATCTAGTGTTAGTTGCACCTGGAGAATTTCAGATGCATTGTGTTGGGCAACTAGCCTGGTGGTGTGAATATCCTTGGTGAATACAGACACTCCTCCACCTTTAGTGTTTCGGTCCTAGTTTGGTGGCCAAAAAGTGTGGTAAGAGTTGTAGGCTGGTATTGCAGGGGTGCTCTATGGAGCCTTGAACCAGGTCTCAGTTACTGCACAGATATCAATGTTCTCCATTTTTAGGAGTGCCTCAAGAGAGTGCATTTTGATGTTTAGACTCATAGCATTGAGTAGCATTATCTTCAGAATTTGCATGCTTGCACCTGTTACAGTGGTGGTTCTGTCCTTTGAACTTTGCCTAAAAAAGGCACTATAGGGGTGGCAAGAGCCTTATCCAGTAACCTGAATCCCAGGGGCAACAGGTGCAGACCATCTCTGGCAAAGCATTGTGGTTTGTCGATCATGTCTTTCCAGGCAGACAGATACTGGATCCCCTTTGAATGACACCAGAAGCTTAGCCAGTTGTTGAAGTCAATCATTTTGTCCTTATATTGTGGTATCATTCTGGGCGAAGGTAGGATGCTACTCAGGGCTAGGGTCATACCTGCCAAGAGCTCTTCCATGTCCCTTTTTTTGTAGGCCAGGGAGGTACGTCTCAAGTCATTCACTCCAACATAGACAATGACAGAGTTATATTTGTACTTGTTGTGGAGTGACTTGAGTGCATACATTATGTGGTGGATCCTTGCACCCGACAGGCAACTGACTGTAATTTTCTCCTTGTTCTACCTGGTGAGTGGGACATCAGTGTGCCTGACTATAGAGTCACCTATGACTAAAGTGTTAGGTACGTTTTCTTTCATTATGGGCTGTTGCTGGGTTGCACACTGGTGTTGTGATCTATGTGACACTTTGGTTGTGATTGGCGTTTGTGTTTCAGCTTCGGAGGTCATTGTTGCTTGGGCAGGTTACAGTTAAGGGCCTCTGCATATGTGTATTTAATGCTGCTATGTATGGTTGTTGGTGGTGTGGGTTTAGAAGGGCTATGTTTTGCTTGAGGTGTAGTGTGGGTGTTAACCTTCTCCTCTTGACTGTCCAGCACAATCTTGGGTGGAGAGAGCTTTGCTTCCAGTTTGGCTATGTAAGTGCATCTTTCACAGCTTGTAGTGTTGGGTGGTAGGAGGAGAGGGTAGCCTGTGTACATGAGGCAATTGCTGCATTGCCCCAGTAGGCCCAGATTCACCAGGTGGACAGGAAAAATCACCGGAAGCTGACCCTTGGACATGCCTGGTTTGGTACTTTTTTGGTATAGTACAGGAGCTGTTTTCCCTTGCCTTAGAAAGGTACTTTGCAATTATAGGCTGTTTAGTGCCTATGATTAATTTCTCCTTATTAACAAGGATAGTTGAGTGCTTGTATCAGTTTAAGGCTGCTTAGTGCTTTCCAGCACGTATTAGAGCAAGTGCTAGACACAGGGATGCTTAAAGGTAAGATGAAAAAAAAAATGGTTTATCCAAAATACTGCAGTATGCACTAGATAAGTTAGATGTGAAAGTAGGTAACTTAACTTTTACCTGTCTAAAAAGTTAAGTTTTAGTGGAGACTCACTATTTCTAAAACAGCAAGATAGATTGAAAGGGTGTGGTCACTTTTCTATTCTGGTACAGATCATTTAATACAGTAATCTGAAAGCATAACATATGTTGCTGTCCAGGCCAAGGCCTGCAAGTAGTACAATAATAAAGACAGTCTGGGCCACAGGATAAAAATCAATCAACAGTAGGTAATGCAGATGTATAGACCAGCAGCCTCTAACTACGCTCTCTACGCAATCCATAGGGGGAAAAGATGTAAGTTGACACAATGGGATGTATCTGTTACATAACAATGCATAACTGAAACCATCACAATCACAGTGACAAACCTGTATGGCAGTATGCAGTAGGCCAGCAGTTTCCCCAAGGTGTAATGTATGGTAATGTACATCAATAAACCTTAAGGCAGCTTACTCCTGATATCCCTGTTGTAACAGCCTAGATTAGTTATGGTGCACCCCCCAGACTCAATAATACAGGGCCATATACCACTGTTACATACACTGGCCTCTGGAGTGCATAAAGGTGCACATGTATTGTGTAGATGAAGCCCACACATATATGGGCCTAACCCCACAATATGTGTGGGGGGGGCACGACAGCAGTGGAATAATGGCAGGAATGGCAGCATGACATAATCACAGACCACTACATAACAACCCCTGACTGCATGTCATATGGACAAAGCCTGGAATGAAGGTTGAGGACAGAGGCCAGAACACAGGCCCATATGTGAAATAGTGTTGTCATACACTGACCAAGTTGCTGGTTTTACAGGATAGTCTGCAGCATACCCTTAGTCTGGAATATGAAGTCAGAAACACAAATGGATATAGCCATGTACTGATAGCACTAAACAGACACAATGCCAGTGATATATCTGACACAAGACCTGTGTGATGGACAGATAAAACATAACAGACACACCTCTGGCCATCATGTGGATAGTCCCACAGTTGAGAGCTATGCAGACAGGCTGCATTCCATGTTAAACTAGTATGTATACACAAACACTGTAACACTGGTGCTATACAATGCATATAACAACACTACTCACACTCTGTCTGTAGTTATGGAACCTCATACAGATATCTAGCTGGCCTGAGTCTGTAAGTCCTCTTGTAAGAGGTATTGACACTTGCTGTCTGTAACACTGCTGCTTATACACAGGAAGGATGTCCACCATATAGGAAAGGTTAAGGGACCATGCCCACCTGATGTAAGAATTTATAGTAGTGTGTTGCCATGACAGTGGTAATTGGAAGTACTACACAACATGCTGCATGCAGGTAGCAAGTGGAGGACACTGACTGGTGCAGAGGCCATCACCTGATCATGTTCATCACCTACAAAATCCTTGCTGCAATCTATTCAAAGCAGCTCAATCCATTTACTTGTGAGACTGAGAGAGAGAGAGAGTGAAACAAACAAACAAAAAACAAACAAACTAAGAAAGAAAGAAAGCAGGCAGGCTCAAGGCCAAGGCAAAGGGGAAAAAAAACAACCTTACAAGCAAACTATCCATAACAGACCTCATTCCCACAACAGGTATGTGAAGTGGTTTACTATCACATGTTCGACACTACTGTGGCTGAAAGTGCAGATAACTGAAGAAAATGTTTGGAAATCACAACACCAACCATAGTAAATGCTGAACTGAGCATTTCAGTGAAGTCGAATGTCAAACATTTAAACTTCACTGAAATGCTCATAGCCGCTAAACATATTTTAACATGTTTTGCAGGGGGGCAAGCCCCTCTGCACCTCCCATGTGGTGGGCTATGCCCCCACACCCCCCTACTTATATATACAAACTCCGAGATAGCATTACACTGAGGAAATGGTACATTTCCCAATCCCCACTATAGTGTGATCTGCACTACACTGTCAAACCTTGCTATAGTGGCTGTTTGCTATTGTAAGGTTCGACAAAATAGTACTCGCAATAATGGTTCTGCTACATGATTTACGCACGTACATTAATTGCACACAGTGCGATTGACTATGTGATTGTAAACCATGTGAAGTATATATGTATGTAATTGACTGTAGTACTTGGTCCATAATAACGGGATAGATGATGTGAAATGATTTACATGTGCCATCAGATGTTGTTGTTGTAATGATGTTATTAGAATCCTGCTGAGCCTGGAGCCATCTTTAAATTTCTAGTCTCCCACCAGGACACAAGTGCTCTTCAGCAATTACATTCTGCTTGCCAAGCACACTCAAGCAAATCTGTAGTCTGTGGCTACCACTCCACCCATACAGTATAAGAAGGAATCAGTACTGCAAACTAAACAAGGATATACATTTAGAGCCTCAAGAGCAGGAGCACACTCAAGCAAATCTGCAGTCTGCGGCTACCTCTCCACCCATACAGTATAAGAAGGAATCAGTACTGCAAACTAAACAAGGATATACATTTTGAGCCTCAAGAGCAGGGTCATTCCACCCAGGCATTCTACTTGTATGTTTTATGAGAGTGAAGCTATTACATTAGCAGTATTTCATAGTAGTTCTCAGCTTGCTAATAAAACTGACTGTTGTAGCCTTGTGTCCTCCCCACCCCCTCACTAGTATAGTAATCCTAACTGTCCAATAGACAGTATACATTTAATTCACATCCCTGTGACTAAATTAACCATCAAGCAGCCCTCTCAGTGCTTTCTGCCTTAGTTTGTATCACTTGGAGGCCCACCTGTTTATTTGCATCTCTATACATTCCCCTTCATTGCTAATGTATCTCCCTACTCTAATCTGTGCACAAACTGGTTACTAATCAGCAAGTCAATGTGAAGACACACTCCCAACCTTAATAAACTTTGCTGCCTCTTCTCTCCTTCACTTTACAGGTAGTTTCAGGGCCGGCCTTAGCTGAAATAGCACCCTAGGTGAAGTAGTGCTCCGGTGCCCCTTAAGCTCCACCCTCACCACACTCATGAAACACCCCTATTTGAGCCACACCCACTGCGTCATTCCCCAAGAAAGCCACTGCAGTCATTTCCTTAAATTATTTAAATGCATAGGAAGAAAAAGATACCTTGTAATGTAGTTAAACTGCAGCTACCTTTGCATATGTATTTTTTACTTGAAATACCAGAGCCAGATCATGGTCAAATAGGGTTCTAGGAAGGGTAATAGGCCGCCACCCCAGAGCAGCCCCTCCTGCAGCAAACCCAAGCAGCAGCCCCTCCTCAGACATTCCAGTATTCCATTACTTGATTATCTCACCAGTTACTACATATATTCTATTATTTGCTTCTACAAAGATTACAGATATTGAAATATCACAAACACAGATAGCCATTTGCTAAACAAACAATACACTCTCACAATGAAAACAGACTTAGCATGAGCAGTAAACTTGTCTGCCCTTGAAACTCATATTCATTGAAATGGCAAAACTCACTTTCATTGAAACAATGGCAAAACTCACTTGAAACAGCAGGAAAACTCACATCAAAAGTTATACAAGGCATAAACCAAAAACCTGAGATAAGATCATGTATATTTTGTGAACTTGGACAGTTGAGAATCAAGCCACTCACCAATCTCTTCCTTGTCTCTCACACATACATACATATGCAGTCTCCCCCTGACCAACGCACACACCCATGCACACAATCTTCTAGCTCAAGAATAAGTGGACAAATCCATTACTATGGAAATTTTAACTAATCCTCTTAAACACTAAAAAGGTTGTAATAATAATCATAGATTTAACATTAACGTGCATTTTCTTTTTTTTCACTAAATATTTTTTTTTTATTATTTCAAATAAGATGTCTTAAACATTACATGAAATAAAGATAAATAACATATTTACAATTCTAAAACATTACTAACTTCAAACCATTATATAACTATTTACATTGGTGTCTATGCAAATAACATTGAAATTCTATATTATATAGAGTTAGAAACATAAGATGATATATCTTCTTCGATATTTTCAAGTATTTCCAGTACTTTCATCCAAGAGTAATAGTAAGAAGTAGATCTTTTAGTTCTGTTCTTCACTGTTAATATTTCCATGTGAGCAACTGTTGTTGTTAAATTCTCAAATTCCTTGAACGTAGGAGAAGCCTCATTTTTCCAGTGTATAGTTATGATTTTATGTGAAATTGCCAATTGTGACCATAGGATTTTAGTGTCTTTTTGGTAGACAGTTTGGAATAGGAGAGTTGAATAAAATTAATGACTTTGTTAATTGAAAATTATCATTATAAACAGTCTGAAAAATAATTAATGGATTTCCAGTACATATTGAGACATATACATTCATAAAAACATGCTGCCAATCTGCTTTTATCTTGATATGGCATCTCCAACATTGATCTTCAATAGAATACATTTTGGCTAACCTATGTGGTGTATAGAAACTTCTGTGTAGATATCTCCAAGTGAATAATTGCCAGTATTTTGATAATGTAGAAAATTTGGAAGATTTTAGAATATTACTTTTTCTTCTTCAACTGGAGGATGGTTGTTTATTAAAGTATAATAATCCCAGTATGATTTTTCATGATAGTTTTTGTTTTTAACAATTTTATAGATATTAGACAAATAACCTGTACCCTGATAAGGCTGTTTTGTGATAAGAATAAGGTATTCAATGAGTTCTGGAGCTTCATGTCTAACTGAAGGTTGCATTTGTTCTATTTTATTTATAAGAAAATGCCTTAGATTTTGTAAAACAGCCAATTGTCTTTATTTATATTATAATTATAAATTATCTGTTCCTTTGTTAGAATTTTCCCTTTCTCTATAAGTTGATGCCAAAAGAGTAATGTTTCTTCTTTAAGTATATTTATTTTAGATATTTGGAATGTATCTAGAATATTTGGTGTAAAAGCTATAGGAAAATAAGAAAAATCCAAGAATTAATATTTGGTATTTTGTTTATATATGTTCTGAACACTGAAAGTGTAGAACTTACATAGTTTGATGGCAATTTATTAATATTATTCCTTTTCCCTAAAAAATAATATTTTAACATCCATATAAGGGGTGATGGTATTACTGTTAAGTTGTCTTGTATGTGATTATAATTGATTTCTATGTAAATCTGCTCATGGACTTGTTTCCATATAGGTGTGTATGAATTATTTAACCATAGTGTTATGTTTTTAATAACAGATGAGGTAATATATAAATCAATATCCGGTAAATTAATTCCACCATCTTCCTAATCTGGCAAATGTTTATTTAAGGCTATACGGGGTTTATTTGGAAACCATAGAAAATTTAAAATTAGTTTATTGTATCTTTGAATAATATATTTGGGAGGTGGCAATGAAAAATTTTGTATTAAGTATAATATTTTGGGAAATATGATTATTTTAATAAGATATAATCTGTCTGCTGTTGAAAAGATATATTTATTCCAGTAACTAATTGTTTGTTCTATTTTGTTTAGTATTTTATTATAGTTAAATATTAGAGAATCTGTTAATTCATTGAGTAGATTTATTCCCAGATATAATAATTTACTTTCTGTTACTATATATTTGGAAAATCTTTTGTTTATATTATTTTATTTACAATTACAGGGCATACTTTTAGTTTTGTTTTCATTAAATTTTAAGCCTGAAATATTTTGAAATGTATTCATGGAGTTAAATAGAGCATTCAAAGACTCATTTGCATCTGAGAGAGTTAATAGTATGTCATCAGCAAAGAGTTGGATTTTAAGGTTTAACATTTTATTAATACAAATGCCCTTTATGTTATTGTTTGATCTGATTTGATTTGCAAAGGGTTCTATGAGTAATGCAAATAACAATGGTGATAAAGGGCAACCTTGTTTAGTTCCCTTTTTATTGTTATAGGGCCTGATCTATATGATCCCAGTTTAACATATGCAGTAGATTTTTCATATAGTATTTGGATAAGATTATTAAAATTAGAAGGAAAGTTATATTCTTTTAAAACTAGTGAAAGAAAGTTCCAATTAACTGAATCAAAAGCTTTATTAATATCTAATGAGATTACATTTAAATTTAGGACTTTATGTTTGCTATAATCTATTAATGTTAGTATTCTTTAATATTATCTGAAGTATTTCTTCCTTTAATAAAACCTGTTTGATCTTTGTGAATTAAGAAAGGAAGAAAGTGTTTGATCCTATCTGCGTATATAGCCATAAACATCTTGTAGTCTATATTGAGTAATGATATTGGCCTATATGAGGAACACTGTTTCTCATCTTTATCTGGTTTGATAATTGGGGATATCAATGAATATTTCCAAGAGGGTGGTATATTCAAATCTTTATTGACTATATCATATACTTTTAATAATAAAGATATGGCTTGATTGGGTATTCATTTATACATTTCTGGTAGCATATTGTCTGGGCCAGGTGCTTTATTTGTCTTGAGCTTTTTAATTTGTGATTTTAATTCTGTCATATTGATTGGTTTGTTTATAATGTCTATTTGTTCTTGTGTTAATTTAATATGAATATTGTTTTCTAAGTATTTTTTTATATCCTTAATAGGTGTATCTTGAGTATTTATGGAATTATCAATGTTAAATTGGAGTCTGGATGCTTCTAAAATATCATTTAGTTCCGTAACTCTTTTGTTAGTATTGGGAATAAATATTTCTTTTATTTGCTTAGATTTAATTATTTTTTTTGTTCTATTAGTTAAGTATCTCAGGTGTGCTGAATTAGTAGAGTATGAGTTTATTTGTATCTTTTCTAAGTTAATCATAATCTTATGGTGTAGCAATTCTGTATACTTCTTATTGATTTGTGTAAGTTCTTGAACTTGAGTAGCATTACCCTTTTGTATTTCCAGTTTCAATTTATCTGCTTTGTTTTGTAAGTCTAGCATATCTTTATTCCATAACTTCCTTTTATTTATGTACCAGGATAATATCTTCCCATATGTAACTGCTTTTAATGAATCCCAGACATATATTTCTGAAATATCTTCTGTGTAATTTATTTCTTGAAAGTTTTTGATTGTTTCTTCATAAAATTCTTTGAAATCTCTCAATTTTGTGATATAGGAAGGTATCCTAGTAATGGGATTTGAATAAAATGGTGTAAGCTCTATCTCAAAGACTATGGCATTATGATCAGATAAAGGACAATTTATGATTTTGACTTTGTCAATTTTTGTTATTAGGTCGTTGGCAACATATATTCTATCAATTCTAGAGTTAGTTTTATATCTATGAGAATAAAATGTGAAGATTAGTGAGTCTGGTTCTGCAAATTCATTTACATCTTTTAAATACAATGTATCTATAAATTTTGATAGTGCTTTAGAGATGGGTTGTTTTCTTCTTTTGGATTTAGAATCTGTATCTTTTCATTCATTATACAGTTGGAGTCTCCTGCCAATATCAGGCTACCCTTAGTTAAATGAATTATCTCTTCAAAATGCTGTTTAACTGTTTTTAATCCTAGTCCTGGGATCCAATATAGATTTACTAACGTATAGATTCTCTTATTTAACTCTATTGAAACTAGACAAAACATACCTGATGTATCTTGATGAGTAGTAATTATTTTAGGTGTTATAGTTGAGTTGCTAAGTAGTATAGCTACTCCTCTTTTTTTGTTTTGTATTGAGAGTTTATTAGTACTGTGTAATTATTAATATTTAAGTTGTTTATATCTCTATCTAATAAGTGTGTCTCTTGTAAAAAGACTATTTGTGGTTTATGTAAGTTTATGTACTTGAATAGGCTTCTCCTTTTAGTACTATTATTTAGACCATTAACATTTATGGATAAACATTTCATTTCCTAGTTTTGAGTTTGTTTTATGTGTAAGTTTATGTAAATATTGTTTATTCTTAGTTCCATCTTGGATACAGAATTCAAAAAGTTTTTCTTGTATGATTTTTGCATGTTTCTGAGTGACACCAAAGTGATAGAATAAAAAAACAAAACAAAGAACTTCCAAACTTGTAATTCTTAACCTTAAAAACCATTCCCTATTGCTATGAGGTAATATACCTCTTAGTTTGGTTAGTGAATCTAACCAAACAAACTTTCTACCCTCACAAATAATATTTGGATCAGTTTCTCTTATCCTCTTAGTTTTAAATAAAGATAATTGAATAATATATTAAGATAATCTAATCAGCTAAAATATATACATATATTCTTTACTCATCTTATTGTAATTCAATAATACTTACTTCTAAGCAGGTTTCAAAAGGTACAAATATTTAGATTAAGGTAGTATCATTTCAAAATAATTTAGGGTATTAATAAACATCATGTTAAAATCTATAACTGTATATTTCATACATCTGTTGAAAACTATTTACTGACATTACTGTATAATACAGTACCATTGTTGTGCAATTGTTTTAGACTACTCAAGTCTGAAACCAGTGTTTAAATTAATATTTGCAAAGTCATATTGGAATAAAAACATGAATAGTTCTGAAACCACATCATATTTCATGTTTAACATAAACTGAAATGCGATACAATGTATAAGTATATTAATATTTCTTTAGTAGACATTAAATATGTTCCTCTGATTGCATTTTCAGCTTTTCAATGACAATTCCCATGGCTAGAGACAACAAGATCACAATTTAGACAGCTCCCTTATCCAAGAGACCACTCATAATGTTGTTACCTGATTGAGTGTCTTGTTGCCAACACTTCCATCAACCCTCAGAGGGACCCTGCACAATGAAAACTGACACAGTACAGAGGTAAAACTGCAGCACTTGACCACACCCTCAAAGCAAACATCTATGTATATCACACATCAACTCCCACAGCTTAGACTGACACCCAACCAGTGAGTCTATCTGCTGACAACAAGTGCTGGAGATACAATCCTGACCTACTCAACACCAGTAATTCAATCCTATGACTGAACAAAAGTATATCAGAGAACACATCAAAACAATGGAAGCTGCCAAGATTCAAACCACCATGTACGAAAATATTACAGGCCAAAATTCCCAACCCATTTTGCAGCAAAGAGACAAAACGTATTCAAACCATGGGGTAACACCTTTACCACATCAAAAAGGTGTCCAAGAAGCTTGTTTTTCCTCCAACATCGGAGTACAGCCACGATGATCCATTCACTGCAAGAGTACCATTTTATCCTGGCAATTGCTTCACGACTGTATATAGAAACATTTAATCCAAATCATTAACTGGCACCACAACAATATTTCTCAGAAAAGCTGTTTTACAGCCAATGACCAGACAGAACGCATCATTGAGAGGATACATTTATCAAATGTCAAGTGCCCCAGCCATAATACAAGTGTCTCCTCAAATCAAGCCCAACGAATCTACTGCCCACCAAACTTGCAGACCAATACTGGCATCCTTTCATGCAGTCACATTGAAACACAAAAATACAGGTCCGCTGATCAGGAACAACCAGGCTCTCAACTGCCAGACAACACACCCGTCTGCAGAAAGGTCCAAGAATCATAGTTGCATTGTCAAGCATCCTTGTCCACACTAACAGTAACATGATATACCCGCATACACTAGTATTGTGTCATTCTTGATAATGTAAAAAGCCAGACAATATTATAAGAAGGGTGAAGCCACAGACAGACAACATAACAAGAAGAGCACAGCCACAGTCACCATTCAGATGAGCAAACGGGAACAGCATGAGCCATCTAAGGATGGATAGCCCGTTGAGTACCTGCCACAATGCATGCCCATAATGCATGGCAACCCAGTAACAAATTAGGGTGTGGGCTAAGCCTCTCCTACTTCCACTCAAATCAGATCCAACACAATATGTGTGTAGAACACAGATGCTTCGACAAAGCCCAAAGCCACATGGGATATAAACATTGTATAATTGACACACCGGGTCAAATCCACTGTTGTTATGTTACTCATTATAGTTGCCTATACAATCATTGCTTCCACTTTCTCCATCTAGTATACCATAACGCCATCTAAATGTTTGATTTGCCAAATGCACATCCAACCTTCTTGTTGCATCCCACCTGCCCACCCGAGGGCATACCTTGGCAGCAGGACATCAGTAGTATTCTGCAGGAGCACCAGCGTGGGAAATGGCAACCCTCCCCAAAACAAACCTGTCAGTTGCTTGACATTTACTAGTTTCTTTAGAGAATTTGTAAAACAGCAGTGATTTTATTTGCTGATGATTAATTTCTGCTTTTTAAACTCTGCTGTATAAAACATAGTAAGGGATAGCTAAAATGTCTGGAAATCTAAACTGATAGAAAGACAAGCAGATATATGTCCTTATCTATCAAGGTGCTAGAAGACATCAGTAGCCATAAACTGAAAGTGCTTCAAAAATAAATATCTGTGTATATTTATATGAACCTTTTATATTATTTATGTTTCCTTAGAAGGAATTTAGGTTTCTGTATCTTTAAATGTGAACCTAGCTTATTTTCTGACTAGACGTCAATTAGAAAGAGTCAGGGGATGGCGTACACAAGTAAATGCGACAAGCAATAAGTAACTCAAGTTTCTAGTGATGTTTGTGGCTGTTAAATTGTCTCGAGAACCAAGCGGGAAAAGGTATGTGTTTTTTCTTTTTTCTTTTCCCTCCTCTTATTTGGTGACAAACTCATGTAGTGTGCATGCGAGCACTCTAGTTTACGGAGTAGTGTTCACAACTGTCAAACTTTGCATTTTAAACATGCTATGCCTTATTTCTCTACAAAAGAAAAGACAACAGGATATCTAAGCTAGTCACAAGCATCTTTCAACTCCGGATGTCTGGAGCCACAACACACATGACTTATAGCCTCAAAATATCACTTAAAACATATTTTTTCACTGGACTATATCAGTATGTGCATATGGGTCAAAGGCAGAACATCTTTTAAGATTATTTAAAGTAGTCTTATGATACATCCTAACTGAAATACTTCATTTCAAAAGTAACACATTTCTGCCCAGCATTAGCGTTTATCCAAACAGGGACACTTTTAACTTATAAAAAGTAATACTATCAGGGATGTAACTAATAATAAGTTATATAGCAGCCATTACTATACCTATTAAGCAATATAACCATATACTGATTAAAGTATTATAAGTTAATGAAGATTTAATAAAAAGAAGAGAAAAATAAAAACAACAAAACACAAAGAGAGAAAATAAATAAATAAATAAACTATTTGGGAACATTATTATGCATTGATTACTCTGATTAAGAATATGAAAATAATAGATGGATAATAATGAAAAATAGAGTAATGTTTAAATTATGCTTAGTATATTGATGTGATTTGAGATAAATGTATTTACATTTATGCTAATTTTGACATTTAAAATATAATTGAAAACAGTACCTGTTTTGGTGTAACTTGAAGACAGTAAGAACTTTTCTTTTGTTGTTAGTATTATTATTTAGATTTTTACAGAATATAACATATGTAAGATTATTTGTCCTTTAGTTTTTTTTTCTTTTGCTCAACAGTTTTCCAATTATTTACTTCAGCATTTCTCTTGATTGTACTTATTGTCCAGTCCATAGATTCTTCATGTGTTAGGATGTTGTTGTTGGTAAGGTATTTTATTGCTGAATCTACTGTTTCAAAGATTTTTATTCCATTTGGTAGAAAAACTTTCAGTCTTGCTGGAAATAAAAGATGGACTTTCAGTTGCTTTTCTTCAAGGTTTTTTATTGGTAGAAATTCTTTTCTTTTGAAACCACCTTTGTAGAATAATCATTGTCAAATCTTATTAATGAATCATTGTATTTGATGGGAGAATTTGCCCAAGCATTTCTTAATATAAGATCTTTATCTTGTGTAGAAAAAAGTCTCATAATTATAGATCTCGGCTTGTTCTTACCCGGAGAAGAAGCATTTCCAGAAGCTGCTAGTGATCTATGCGCCCGTTCTATACCATATGAAAGAGCTTCAGGTATTTTTGTTACATCTGGTATCCAGGTGGTAAGAAAGTTTATCATATTGTCCCCTTCAGATTTTTCTGGTAGACCATATATTCTAATATTATTTCTTCTTGTTAGGTTTTCCATATCATCAAGCTTTTCTAGTAAATATGTATTCTGTTGAAGTAAGAATTCAGTTTGTTGTTCTTCTATTTGGACTCTAGTGTCAATGTCACTTAATGATTGTTCAATAAGTGATATCTGTCCTTTCTGCTGTGTAAACATTTCTTGAAGCTGTTCCAGTTGTTGTGAGCACTTTTCTTTAAAAGTATCTATTTTATTGTCCATCTTGTCGATTTTATTGTAAGTTCCTGTATATTTGTAATGAGAGACTGCAGGTCTTTTTGAGAGAAGAGTCTTGTGCTGTATTCCTTAGATGACTCATGCTGTAAAGCTGATATTGGTGCTGATTTTCCAGTAATTAATTTGACAGGAATTATTCAAGTTCTGACAATACAATTTTTCTTATAGATGCTCAGAGTTATTAGAAATAAGTTAGTAATAAAAATTTCTTCAAATTAAATATTATTTTGTAAAATTCCTGTCAGGAATTGTATTGAGGTAAGAGAGCTGAAATGAAGTGCAGCTATCAGTTCAGCATCCTAGCCACGCCCCCCAACGTGCATTTTCTGAAGGACATCAATTGTCTGTCATTTAGCAACTGCAGCCTACAAAGATATGTCAGAAAACCTTACATTTTATGAGAAATAGATGCAAACTCACGGATGGTGGAAAGTTAAGGCACACACCAATCTGGTTTCTCTCACCCTCTCTCATTCACTCGTGCATATAGTCAGACCAATTATGTACACATGCATACACTCACAAACCACGTGAATTGCACATACCTGCTTGTTCCAGAACAGATCCTGAAGATCTGTTTTTTCCTGCAGTCTGATTATTTGGGTTACATATTTGACAAACTACATCATACAACACCACACACACACACAAAAATCTCAACCCTCTTTACTTGCTGTAAAACTAAAAGTAATAAAAATGCAACACAAAACTTCTTTCATTACAATGATGATAAAATGAGCCTTTGATATCTTTCAGACTAGTAACAGCCTTATATGATCCTACACTTTCTTCCTGGACTGGTTCTACCCAGTGTCTTCTACTGATTCTGCTGCTGTCTGCCCTTAAATGTGATACACAGCTGCTCTCCCTTCTCCTTACTGCCTTACTAGTTGTTTTACCCAACACTACTTAAGCAAGGCCCGTGAGATGCCTCTCAAGCAAAATCATTATAAAAAATACTTTTAATTACATAAGCCACTTTCTACTCATGTCTGCTTCTAGCAGCCATTACTTTAATGGTTTTCTATTAGTAATGCAAGAGGCCTGATGGGACAAGTCCCAAGACAAACAGTGATTTAAACGGTCTATATTACTACATTGAAAAAGCCATTAATCGAACGACTTTATAAAGTACAGTTTTGTACCTACCATAAATGTAGATGTTCGAGTGCGCATACAGCTGCTACATCTTCTATTAAGGCAGTTCCTCAGAGGGGCAAAAAATATAAAACCCCCACGGAAACTACCAGCTCCAGCTTGGGACCTCAACTTCGTATTGGAGAAGCTGACACTGCCTCCTTTTGAGCCGGCTTCTTCAGCAGAGCTACAATACTTGTCATGGAAAACAGCCTTCCTTCTGGCTATTACCTCAGCACGTAGGGTTTCAGAGCTACAGGCCCTCATGGCTGTGCAACCATTCATCATTTTCCATCAGGGTTTCCTTACGAACCAACCCTACCTTCATGCCAAAGGTAGTATCCAGTGTGGCTTTGAATCAGACTATTCATTTACCTACCTTTTATCCAAATCCACAGAACAAAGGAGAGAGGTTACTACATTCCTTGGACATTCACAGGCAACTTTGTTATTACTTGGACAGAACAAAGTCATTCAGAAAATCTGAGCAGCTCTTTGTGTCCTATGCTACAGGTGCTCAAGGAAAGGCTATTTCCAAACAGACTATTTCAAAATGGATAGCCCACTACATACGCTTTTGTTATTCATTTCATGGAAAATCAGTGCCTGTATACATCAGATCCCACTCCACCAGGGCTACAGCTACCTCAGCAGCTTTCCTCAGGGGGGTCCCTACCAAGGACATTTTGGAAGCAGCTACTTGGAGTTCAGTGCACACTTTCTCCAAGCACTACCACCTTCCACTATACTCAAAATCTAGAGCGGGCTTTGCCACAGCAGTCCTGCAGGGCATTCTAGACCCTCTTAATTCCACTTAGTACCAGCCACCCTTACTTAGCTTTGGGATTCTACCAAAGTGTGATGACTGCAGCTGTATGCACGATGAACATAGTACAGTTTTGTACCTACTATAAATGTAGATGTTATAATTACATAAAACCCTATTTTCTCCGTTTTTCAGGACCCCCCCCCATGTTTCAATAATACTTTCCCACTTTGGTTTGTAATGTTCTGCTTGTGTTATGCACAAGAGCCTTACTTGTTCAGCTTTAAAGTATCCCTTCAAATTGGTAATCCTTAACCACCTTATTCAACTGAAAGAAACAACTTAACTCTTGTCCTTTTTCCTCCCGGATAAATCTTCAATTCTTTAAGTTTATTTACAGACATCCCTTAAAATTTCTTATTGATAATATTTGTATTATTTGCTGAAATATTTTATTTATTATGCTGTGTAAAACTGTTCATGGAGCCTTTGCTATAAAGTATAACTGTTGTACTGCAGCTTTTTCCCCAGGGCCTCCACTGAAAAAGGGCTACTTCATTTCCCCTGTCAAGACTCTCTCAGTAAACAAATCGAAGTATTTTTTTTTTTTAATTATGGCTCACAGCTTTTCATCTTTTTGATTAGCAAGCATATTTTAAACAGGGCTATAAACGTTTTTCACTTCTTGTACTTTATTATCCATATCCAAATAAAGAGCTTTCAATTTCCCAATTTTTGTATTAGCCTTTGTCTCTTCCCATATTTCTTCAGCTGTCATAATAGAATCCTTTTTAATTCATATACCTAAATACATAATCTTATCACATCCCCATAAATATGGAGTTTGCTGCACCAATGTGTGTGTAGGAACAGAGTTTTATCACTAGAGCCTTTGTTTTGTCAGTCTTTGTTTTACAGTCCCTCACCAAAATGAAACAGTCTCAAAACAATTCAACACCAAAATGTTATTTTTTAGATTTATCAAGTAAAAATTATCATCTGCAAAATAAGGATTTTTTTTTCTTTGTTACCAAGAGAGCTATATCCTTGAATTTGTGAATCCCTTATTTTTGTAGCCAATGGCTCAAAGTAGAAGGCAAATAAGGGGAAAGAGAACACACCTGTCTGGTTTCTCTGTTCAAGCATAGTTTGTCATAGGAGGGACCCTCCCACCTTAACTCTTGCTTCTGATCCTTCCTACATCACCTTAATTAATCCAATTATTCTGCCAGGGAAAGCAAACACTGCCATTGTCCTACTCATAAAATGCCAGGCAAGTCTACTGAATGTCTTCTCTGCATCAATACCCAACAACAGTGGCAGCATCTTACAACTCACAGTATGGATAATTAATGTTCAGTTAATGTTATAGAATGTTTACATCCCCCTCCATAAAACCTTATTGATCCACATCAATCTGTTTTGCCATTGTCAATGTTTACCTGGAGCTTTTCTCCCAGGGACTCTTCTGAAATGAAGGGTTGCCCAGTCAGATTATGCCAGTAAACAGAAATAAATAAAATAGGGACTAATAACAGCTGGATGGATGCCTATGTTGTCTGTAGGAGTTGTTGCATGAACTTCCACTTTGTTATATTTGTGCTGGTGGGTAGTTATTTTTTTCTATTCAATTCTTGTTGATCTGTTATACCCCCTTCCACCAAAATCTTATTCTTACATGCCCTTTTACTCCATAATTAAATTCATATGCAATAGGTACTGTCCGATTCACATACCCGCCCCTTCAACATGTCCTATTTAAGTTGCAAACATGGTTCAAATCCCTAGATTGGATAGTCACTATGCCATTTGTTTTGCAGATACACAACAGACCCAGAGTGAGATCTTGGAATGCCTTATATTGTCTCCAACAGACTGTTGAGGGGTGACTGGAGTACTCGGATAGGGCTTTGAGATGATCTGCACAAGACATGTTAACACCCTGTAGTCTTGCTGTGAGGAACTTCTGTGGACGTGGACATTCCAGCAGTTACATACGCTTGCCCAGGTACATACTGAAGGAGGCACTGTACTAAATGATGGGTCTGATAAGGGTACAGTATAGTATACCAATGACTTCCATGGATCTACATGCCACACTACCTTACAAATATTCTAGTTGAAAGCCAGGTTATTGTACACATATTTCTCCAAATCCTAGACTACTGGATTTACTCTTAAAGTTGTGTTATCCATGAGGCAGCTTCCTGGGGTAACCAAGGTTGGGAGGGTGGCCTAATGGTTAAGGTGTTTGCCTTACAAACAGAAGGTGCAGGGTTTGAGTCCACAAGGGATAATTGGCTAGGCTTAAAATGGTTCGCAAGGGCAGTTAGTCTAGTACTAATCTATGAATCTATTTCAAAGGGTACTATAATGCATTTGTTGGCATTGAGTTTTAAGCCATGCTTATGGCACCAGTTGTCTACATTAGCCCTTCCTAGAGAATATTAGCATCTTGAGGGGATTCTATGACTGCTCCAAGAAGATGCCAAAAAGGAGAGGATGTAGTGACTGAATCTCGAGGGACTCCACTAGTGACTAGTCATTTTATGGAGGTAGACTTCATTATCTTAACTTGAATTGTACCAGAGAGCCAGCTTGCAATTAAGTGTGTAACATATGGGTTTATGCCTAATCCTGAGATTTTTTTAATGCCAGAGTGAGGTATTGTAACAAATACCTTGGCCAGCTCAAGGTAGATAATATGCAGAGTTCTGCTCTAGTGTACTGCCTTGGTGAACTTCTCGAAGTCTACCAGACCAGGAAGGCATGATCTTCCCTTGGCAAAACTGATATCTGTTGGATCCAGTGTCTAAAGGTTTCCAATGTCATTATTAATCATTTTTATGATTAGTCTTTTATGCAAAGCCATGGAACGAATTGTCAAACTAATTGCTTTGTAGTGTCCAGGGGTCCATACAAGGCTTGCTCTTATGCAATGGGATGACTGCTGCAGTTCTCCATTTGAATGTCAGAAGCTTAACTGGAGGCTACAATTAGTGACTCTAATGGTTCTGAGAGGCCATGTTGTATTCTATTTAAGAACCATCCTGGGATGTTATCAGGGCCCATTGACAAGGCATTCTTGGCAGTGGAGTGTGCATTTAGGACTGGAGATCCTTAGTGATGACGGTAGGGGTATGTTTGATGATATTTCATGGGGTGACTAGGGTGAAGAGAGGCTAAAACTGAAGCTGAATTTGTCAGCCAGGAACTTGGCTATATCTTATGGATCCGTGTAGGGAGCTCCATTCACAATTAGGTCTGTACATTGCTGAGCACATCCTTTCAGGCTACGGACATAACTAAAGAAAGCTATGACCGACTTTCTTCTTTATGTTGTATGGCCTTCTGAAGTCCCCCCCCATGCTTAAACCCACATTAAAGATTTACAATGTGGCATGCAACTGTGGTGCAACTACAGATGCCCCCTTAGCCAGACCTACCTTTTCTTCGAGTTTGATCTCATTTTTCAGAATAGTGTGACATTCACAATAATAATTGGAGGTGAAGTCCTCAGACAGTGAGTCATGAAAGGGATAAACACTCCCCATCAAAACTGCAAAAACTTCATAGGGGTAAACTTGCCAAGATATACTTTTTTGTTGACAGCAGACTCAACAGGCTAAACAAACATTCCCAACTTTCACTCCTTTTAGGACATCAAATCTTGTATTTAGGATAGAAAAAAAAAAAACAAGTTTTCCATCTTTAACAAAACTGGTCTTGTAATTTCCAGATCAGGGTCAAACATCACTCATAAGTGGTGGGACAGTTTCACAGTTCCTACATACTGCACACCTGTACACACATCAAACCTGATACTTTTTGAATTACAAACACAGTTTGCATAATTACCACATACTTGATTCCTCTCTGGCACTTCAATTGAAGTGCTTTGCAGCATATCAAGAGAAACATACATGAAAACTGTATTACAAAATATTACTTTTATAAATTTAGCATGTATATTGCAAACATGACATTGCGGCATTTTTAGTAATGTATAACAATTACAACATAGCATTTGTAATTCTTCGCAAAACCAAAACGTCTGTGCGCAAACTCCTGCAACATCAACAAACTATTTTAAATTAAAGAGTATTGCCCTAAAGATGTAAAACTGTATAGGGTAACAAACATGAATAACTCATGCAGTTTCTCCAAATCATGTGGATGTCATTTATGTCCTTGAAGTAAGAATATCTGATGCATATGAACTTGGTAAAACTAGACCCATTAAAATATTCTGTACACGACGGACTGCAAGAATGCAAGGGGTATGCCTACTGACACCAGCACAAGATAAAAACGGAACTTGGCAACACTGAGACAAAAGTGTTCATTAGTACTTCAAGGCCAAAAATTCGGGAACAGTGGTATAATCACATAACTACGAAAAAAATAAACGTTTATACGCATGAAATCACAGACAGATCTGATAAATAGCAAGGCAGGACAGCACCTTTGAACAGTATATTTTATGTCACATCTGCTCTCCTGACCTATCCGACAGAAGACAAACAGCTGTAAACCACTTCTCCTAAGGGAAACATTGCCATAAAACACGTGCTACAACAGATTGGAGCGGCAGAAAGTTCATAATGCATTTAAATGCAAAATCGGTGCCTCAGTCAATTACTACCGCTGCAACAAAACTGCATTTTCAATTCGCCATCGGAAACTATCTACTTTAACCTTTTCATCATACAATGCTGTCATAACAGCAATGGGTGTACACTACAAATCCACACCCTGGCTAAGTGTTCAACATTAAACTAGCTGCATTAAACTTTTACTTTACCTAAAGCAATTCCACTCTGTATGGAACAACTTAACATACCTGGAATCTGCACATACAGAGAGGCGAAAGCAAACAGGGCAATCGACCTGCTGCAGCTATAATAGTGGGAGGGTGCTCACCCCCCCATGGTTCCGACGCCCTTGTATTTTTTTTAATTGGTTTAGTTAGTGCATTCTTTCTTCCCGCCACCTGCTGCAGGCACTGGGAAGAAAGAATGCACTAATTAAACTAATTAAAATAAACAAATAAATAAGCCAAAATTGCGCCCTTTACAAGGCCGGCCTGTACGGCTCCCTAGGCGGTTGCCTAGTTCGCCTATGCCTAAGGCCGGCCGTGGGTAGTTTGAATTATTACTTACCCCTTCTGAGGCCTTCACTGATTTGCACTGATTGCCTCTCTGGTTTCTTTGCATTCCACCTGGTTTATACCCCTTGTGCTTTCTCCCTCCCCCAATACAAAGTCTATATTAGAATCCTGCTCAGCATGGAGCCATCTTAAAATTTATAGTCTCCCACCAGGACACAAGTGCTCTTCAGCAATTACATTCTGCTTGCTGGTAAGCCATTAGACCTCAGGAATTTGTTTAAAGTGTTCAGATTTGTAAAGTAATACTTACTTTTTTCTCTTGTCTTGGTTGTCTCTGCCCCTCTCCTTTCACCCTCGCTAACACTCGGGCTCTCTCCACTCCCCTTCCCTGCCCCCTATTCCCTCCTGCCCCCACTACCTCTACATTTATAGCAATCACAGCCACACCCACAGCTCACCCTCACATCACCTTCACCAATCACAGCTCCTCAAGTTATATCATATTATACCACACCAACTTGCTCCACACAAAATACTCCCAATCACTCTCATTCCCACTAGGCATTTTTTACATCACCCACACTACTTCCCCATCCACATATAGTGCAACCCTATAATTCCTATTCAGACCCCCCACCTAGAAACAACTTAAACTTTATAACCATGATGATCACACAACTAAGTCTAGTCTGTCTTCTCATAATTCTTTACAACACCACAAGTTATCACTCTAGCAATATCCCTAAACTTAGGAACACAACACTACATTATGCACTCTCGTATACAGACACAACACATTATAATAAAATTTGCCCACAGTTATTCAAGAACTACATAATGGACCAATTCAGAACTCAACACATATGCTCTCATTCCTACTCCAAAAAAACACAATACTTTCTCACACTCCTCACCAAACTCCAACATCTGTATAACCATTTTAACTCCAGGCTCATCATAAGTGGGGATATCCACCTCAACCCAGGCCCAAATCCATCCTGTCCAACACAAACTGCTCCAACACAAATGTCAGAACATAATAGCCCCACTTTCTTCATCCCTGGGCAAATCAACAACAGCAGCAAAACCAATCATCTTTTAATGCTAAATATTAATATTAGAAGTATCAAAAATAAAATACCTGAACTCCAGGCCACAATAGCACACTACACCCCAGACATAATTGCTTTAACAGAAACCTGGCTAAATAAAAGCATAGCTAACTCAGAAGTTCTCGCTACTTGCTATAATATCATTAGACAAGACAGACCACTTCGTAAAGAGGGTGGAACTGCCTTACTGCACAAGTCCAACTTAACTGTCCATCAATTACCAAACTCCTACCCCTCCCCCAATAATTGGGACATACTTATCTCACAACTTCAACTTCACCCTAAAAAGGTCATCACCACAATTGTGATCTATATTCCACCTGGTAATACACCTGCTAGCTTTAAAAACTTCTTATCCTGATGTTCTTCCACATACTCACAAGACACCCTTATTCTGGGGGACTTCAACCTAGATTGGTTCACTTGTATATCAGAACCACCAAGTAATCTAATAAATCTCCATGGCTACCAGCAGCTAGTCCAAATTCCAACTAGATGTGATAAAAAATCTAAAAAGGAATCCATCATTGACTGGGTCCTAACTAACAACCCCACATTGTACCCTCACACAGGCAGTCTCCCAGACACCTTAAGTGACCACAACATAATATACTTTATACGTAATAGAACAAGCATATGCAAAACCACTAACTATATATCCACTAGAAACACAAAAAAAATCTCTCCTGAGGTCCTCAACACTTTACTCTGTAGCTGTGACTGGACCCCCCCCCCCCTAAAAACCCTCCCACTTGACCAGGCTGTAGCATATTTCAACAAAACATTTCTGCAACACCTAGACACTGTCACTCCTTTGTGCAAAATCAAGGTTAGAACATCTACAAACCCCTGGCTCAGTACAGAAACCAAACAAATCCTCAAGTCCAGAGACACTGCCTGGCTTTACTATCAAAAAACAAAGAAACACAAAGCCTAACTAAGTACAAAGAACTGCGCAACCGTGCAAAAAAATGCATTAGGCTGGACAAAAAAATCTTACTACACAACATTACAAACTAAATACCAACACAACCTGCAAAAATTTTGGAAAAATGTAAACCAGCTACTAAAATCCACCCAAAAGGCTACCCCCAAACCAATCACCCCTGACACTAAAGTTCCCATTGAAACACAATTCAACTCCCACTTTGTGAACTCAATTCTATCCTTAGTATCACAGGACAGTTCCTTCCTCACTATCCCCCCCAACACAAATAACACTAATACAAGCTTTACCCTCAAAACAGTTTCCACCACTTCAATCAAAAGCATGCTCTCCAAACTAAAAACCTCATCAACAGCAGCCGCTATACTCCTCAGCTATTTCTTGAAACTCACAGCAGATGCTATTGCTATCCCAGTCTCCACTCTCATAAACAGATCAGTTGTTGAAAACATGTGCCCAAGCTCTGGAAAATATCCTATGTTACACCCATACATAAAGGCGGGACCTCCACTGAACTTAATAACTACAGACCCATTGCTTTACTCTCCCCCCTGGCCATAATCCTAGAAAAATGCATCCAAAACCAGATGCTAAACTATCTCCTAGACAGCAACATCCTGTCACCTACTCAGCATGGTTTCAGACCTGCCCATAGTACCACTACAGCCCTCCTCTGCTTCACAGACACAGTAAACTGTCTCAAAAGTGAAGGCCTACAAGTGTCAACTCTTTTTTTGGATATGTCCAAAGCATTTGACACAGTCTCACACCAAATCCTGCTAAACAAACTAAACCAATATCATCTATCAAATTCCACTTTTACCTGGTTCCAAATCTACTTAACTGACAGGTACCAAGCTGTGAAATGGGAAAATTATCTCTCTTCTCAGCTACCCATAACTATAGGAGTCCCACAGGGTTCTATCGTAGCACTACTATTCACAGTCTTCACAAATGACCTCCATACCTCCACACAGCATGCATCTATAATTCAGTATGCAGATGACACTACCTTAATTTGTGCTGCACAAAACATTTCCACCCTCCTGCAAACAACTCAACTAGCATTCTCTGATGTTAAAAACTACCTTACCAAAGCCCAACTTATCCTCAATCCAAAGAAAACTCAGCTTATGATTATAACCAGTTCTAACAAAAACACTAACAGTCAATACATTATCTACTCCACAAATGCTACTCCAGTTGCTCCAGTGGCACAGGCTAAGCTATTGGGAATAACCATAGACTCCCACCTAAAATTTGATAGTCATCTCAACTTAACTATTAAAAAAGTACATGCCAAACTGGGGTCACTCTACCGAATCAAACCATTTCTTACCAACAACACAAGATCAGCCATTACTCACTCCCAACTTCTATCCACTCTACTCTATGCATCTCCCATTCTGACTAATCTCAACAAAACTGAACTAAGCAAAATGGAAGCCTGCCATAACAGAATTGCCCGCTTTGCTGCAAATTGCTCATGTAGAACTCATCACTGTACTGCTTTGAGACAGCTACACTGGCTTGAACTGCCCAACCTCCTAACCTACAATCAGCTCTGCCTCTGTCATTCTATCTATTACCTCCCCAATAAGTGTCCTGCCCTCAAAAACCTAGTACAACATCATTCAGCCAAAAGGCCTCTTAGATCATCAAGCAAACTACTACTAGAAGTCACCAACAGCTACAATAGCTTTGGAGATGCACTATATAGTAGTTCAGTGGCTAAAAAATGGAACTTGGTCCCTACTAGCATTCAAAACCCATCATCCAAAGCCTCCTTTAAAGACCTCATCAGGCAACATCTCAAGCAAAGTTGGCAGTGCCATGATTGCTCCCCAGGCTAGTGAAAGCAGATAACATATACATACTAAATCTAGAGAACTTGATAACAGTTTCCAGTCTTGCTCACAAATACTGGATAATCTACAATGTATGTACTGTACCTGTGTACTATGTATGTATTCTGCCTATGTTCCAAATTTCAGCTGTACACCACAAATCTATTAATTACCTTTATTTTTAAAATTAATATTTTTTGTTTGTTCTCTCCACTGTAACTGTTTATGTGCCGCATACCACTGTAAAAACATGTCTCTTGTAACTTGTGTGTATACTGATCATGTCTAAATAGCTAAATGTGTCTGTAATTTTTCTTTGTGGAGCTTTTCTCCCCGGGCCTCTGTTGAAAAAGGGCCTTTTTGGCTCAGTCAGACACCCCCGGTTAACAAATGTAAAATAATAAAATAAATAAAATGTTCTGTTGAACAAATGCTATGGACACTAGTGTCTGTCCCTATGGGTGGTGGGCCATACCCGTCAACTGTGCAGAGCAGCACTGACTGACAAGATGCAAGCCGTCATAGTGTGTGTTGTGTAATTACTGTGGCTAATAGCTGGTGGTGGAAGTAATGCCATAATGATGGATATGTGGGTTCCAGAGCCCACCACTTGCAGGACACTCAAGTTAACATGTAATGTAGCATGCTGAAATGCCATAGGTGTGTAATAGGCTCACCTGCAATCTGTCCCTATATATACACCCACCCTAAAGTTAGGCTGTGTCCATATGTGGCACGTCTCTGTGTAGTAGCAATGCAGAACAGTGCAGCTGTGCAGGAAGGAGAGTTAGAGATTGTGGACCTGATGTCTGAATGTACCCCATATGTATGTATGTATGTATGTATATATGTATATATATATATATATATATATATATATATATATATATATATATATATATATAATATGTATATTTATACATATATATATATATATATATATATATATATGTGTGTGTGTATGTGTGTGTGTGTGTGTGTGTGTGTGTGTGCATATATATATATATATATATATATATATGTATATATATGTATACATATATATGTATATATATGTATATATATGTATATAATATATATGTATATGTGTGTGTGTATAGATATAGATAGATATATATATATATATATATATATATATATATATATATATATATATATATATATTCCGAGACTACCTGCACCTATTCCTAACTTACTTAACTCTTAAGCAACCTAAAAAATAAAAGAACACTAACACACTACACTTACTATTCCTAACTTAACCCACTACCACACACACACACTACCCTCACACACACTAACCCCTAACCCTCACACTATTGCACACTTACACTGTCGCTCCTAATCCAAAATCCTCACTATCGCGGTCTTCCAGCTGTCGGGATTTTTTGTTCGGTCAGCTGCGTTATTCGGTCTCTTTTCCTTCTCTCTCTTCGTGTGTCGTGAACTGATGTTATATATATATATATATATATATATATATATATAGATATATGTCTACAGATATACAGACACTTATATGTGTGTGTGTATACACACACACACACACACACACACACACACACACACACACATATATATATATATATATATATATATATATATATATAAACACATATATACAACATAATATATATCTACACACACACACACACACACACACACACACACACACACACACACACACACACATATATATATATGTATGTGTGTGTGTGTGTGTGTGTGTGTGTGTGTGTGTGTGTCTACATATATACAAACACACACACAAATATGTATATAAATAGATGTCCTCTATATTTTCATCACAGTGATGCATGCTATGTGTGAGGGAACATCACACATATTACTACACACACACAGACACACACACACACACACACACACACACACACACACACACACACATATATACATATATATATATATATATATATATATATATATGTATATATATATACAGCAGGTGTGTGCAACATGAATGGTTATGTGACATGTAAACCCATTGTTGGAACCACATTGCCCTTGTCTGTGAAGGTGAGAATGGGAATCTGGGGAAGGATAGCAGGAATATTTGTGGAGGTTGGTTGGGGTTGGTAGATAGAGAGGACAGCCTGCAGGAGTGATATATGACACATGTGGTGGGTAAACACCCTGGATGGTGGGTGTTTTAAGTGATGTGGAAGCCCCATGAGCCCCTATATGGAAACAATGGGAACAAGGCCTCCAGCCATTGCCACTCACAACAGCAGCTTCATGGACCTGAAGGTGCCTGGGCTGGAGGCTGAGCAGGAGGAGCATGTGGACCCTGTAATTGTGTACTGAGGGCCTCAAGGTGCTGTAGCACATCCCCCATGTCTCTGTGGAGCTCCCTATGCAACAGACCCTGGACCTGAACTCGGATGACAGGATCATGTCAGTGTGTGCCCTCAAGAAGGGAACACCATCCCCTGAGGTGGCTCCACCTGAAGGTACTGCAGGACCAGTAGATGAGGAGGCCCCAGGGTGGGTCCCACATGTGATGTGGCCTGGTAACATGACCAGAGGAGGTGGGTGAGGTGGTTCTGCTGGCAACTGTTCCCTAAACATGCTATTGTGTCACTGTTATAGAACATATGTGGGTAGTAATAGTCCACACAATCCTGGATCATGTCCAACAGCATGCATAGATATTCCCCATAACACATAACAACAGATGTACAGCAATCACATAGCAAACAGATCACATACATATATGGAACCACAGTGACCATTACAATGGCATGCAGGTACATTATCTGTAACAGGCCATCAATGATAGTGTCCCCACAGGGAACATGGCTAAAAACACACAGCACAAAGTGTGGTACAATACAATAAATGTCCCAGTGGTAGGTAAGCTGTAGCCGTACCTATTGAGTGGTGTGAACAGTTTGTTGTTGCAGATATGGTGGGGGGACAGTGATGTGTATTAAGGGCTATGGTAACCTTGCTGTATGAGTTGCTCAGACCTGTTTCCATCTTTATGTCTTTCAGGCAAGATGCCACACAGGCAGTTACCAGTGTATTCAGCGTTCGAAAATGAGGTCATCATCAACCACCTGGTACAGCACTACCAGGTGCTATTTGGAAGGACAGCCTATGAGCAGCAGGAGAGGACTGCCCTGTGGAAGATCTAGTCCACAGCGTCAATAATGTCGGCCTGCATAACCACAGTTATGAGCAGGTCCGGCATCATTGCAGCAACCTGCTTTGCAATGCCCGCTGGTATGCTGCTGCAGTCTGGGGTGATCATCTCTCAACAGGGAGGGGTCATTCCTTCCATGCCCCCCTGACATGTGTTGAGGAGCTCCTCGCCAGCCTCATGGCACCTGCCCGCCCACACACACAACAACTGGTGGAGACCATAGCACTGGCCAAGGAGCATGCATTTAAGGCTGCAGGGCACATCAGTAGACCACTGTTGCATATCCATCCACATCTGTACAGGTAGATCATGCATATATGAGATGAAATATATATGGTCTTTTGCTGCGTAGTAGTAATAAACAGATGTGCATAAGCTGTAGTATTGTGGACTTGTACTGTTAATGTACTGTAATGCTGCACCCACTGTGTACCAATGCCACAGCTGTGGCTACTGACATTACATCTCTCATTCTCTTATGTAGGTCCCTCTGGTATATCACCAAGGCAGCAGCCTGTATTTGGTGAGTATGGTTTATGTTCATGCTTGACAATACACTGGTCATATAATGGCTATGGTATATTCCATGCACACATCTAATACACCTACCCATAATGCATGCCATACATGTTCACATATTGTTGCTGTTAACTGCACTGCATCACAGTGGTGACCATGATGGTGTATCTGAAGGGTATGTCAGACACCTGCAATATAACTAACATCCTGTCATTGCAAAATGTGTCCACAGGGATGAATATAATGGTGGGACAAAAGGCCTACAGTAAGGACATGTGTGAAAAATCACCCTTATACAGTGCTGAAACAGTGTATATACCAGTATTACAATAGCAACTGTTACAGAGCTGAGCTATGGCATATCATAATACAGTGGTCCACAAGCCTTAAAACCTGCAATGTGGTCCCAACATGAGCAATGAGTGTGTAATATGGAATTGTAGGTTAGGGTGTTGAATATGGGGAATACATACCTTCACAAACACTGGACGCATATGTGTGCACAAACTCCAGATAAAATATAGTGGAAGCAGCTGTTAAGGTACTGACTGCATGCATTTGTCATGGATATGCACCTATTAGCAAGTGCACGTCCCCAGTGTCACATCACGTACTGGTCCGTTGTCCAAGGCATTTGGCCATGAAATGTGCACATTACCTGCAACAGCGGCAGGCGTGGCTTGCACACATCTTACATGACATGGCGTGGGCCCCATACCCAACAGGTAGCACCCATGTGCTGGACATGTAGCCATATCTCACCATTGCATATGCCATGGCAAACAGTGCAGTCAATTATGTGGCAAGGATGTATGGGACAGGAATGATGTAGGAAATTAACAGATGGCCATCCAAGACAAATGATGTCACATGTAGCAAGCTGGTCATGTGGTCAGCCCAGTAAAATGCCATAACACTGAGGGGGTTGCAGGAATGTCTAGCAAGTACTGGCTGTGCAGTAACCATGTCAGCAATTGCCTGGACTCTGCAAGCATGTGGCCTATGGGTTAGGGTAATCAGATCTGACAGTTGTACCACAGGAAGCATCACACAGGCTTCTCTATAAGTAGTATATGCATAACAGAAGAGGTTCCCAAAAGCCATGTGTTGCAATGTGTACTGCTGTACCATGACCATGTTGAAAACCTACAGACAGTATCATGTAAGCTACATTTGCTGCACAACCAACACATCACCTCACCTCAGGACCCACCATCTCCATCTGTACTGTGCCAGTGTCAGTGTACATCTGTATGTTTACCAGTCAGTAGCTGGGACTAGGCTGTTACATGTGGTGTTCAGTGTTTGGGACACTGTAAACTGACACAAATGTGTAGGCCATAGCTGTCAAACATCTTCAAAAAGGCTAAAGGTGGGGAGGGGATCTCATCTTGACACACCAGTGCAATGCAGCAGGGATCCTAAGGATGCTATGAATGGCTGTATCTGCACACAGTCCGGTTCAGTAACTGTGGCAGATGTAACCCTAACTCCACAGGGATAATAACGGCAGTGTGTGAACTCTAAGGGATGTGCACATGAGTTGACCCTGTAATCATGCAGAGTTGGGGGACATGTGTAGGGCAGACTGATCATATACTGGCAAATGCAGATGGCCCATACTATTATACCCCTGCCAGGAATAGTGACTGCTGTAGTACACATAACAGTAGGTGCAACAAACCGTCATGATAAAGGCGTGCATACATATGCACCCACGAAGTGTATGCATCGTAGTCAGCATCAGCACAACTAACACATTTGTTTGACACTGCATTTGAATGTACAGGACGTATGTCACATATCAGGCCCATGTAATGTTAACATATGCAGTGATGTGGTCCCATGGCATATCAAGGAAGAGGGTGTCATATCAATAAGAGTGTGTGCACTCCCCATAGCCATGGTAAGGATTGACAGTTGTCAGTATAACAGTATCGTATTGGTCATACATGCACCGACGATGTTGAGATCTGTAAATCAGACATCAGGCATTCACAAATGACATCTGTTCACATATCATCGCAGGTATGTGTCGACAAGCACATAGGGGTTGTGAACATTAGAGCAGACATAACTGGCACAGTAATACACATCCAACAATGGTGTGTACACCTGTGAGGTATGGTGCACAGTACATGGCAGGATGCAAAACAGGTGCAAAGCAATACTGTGTAACATGGGTTCAGTGTTTTTAAGGGGAAGGGGCATCACCTACTAACACAGCCCATGCATCACACACATGTATACTGTTGCTAGCATGGATTGACTATAGCTGCACTGCATGCTGTTGAGCACCATATGTTTTGCATGTTGACAGATGGGTAATGGGAGGACTATGTGTACTATCTTTGTGCAAACTCACCTGTAGGTGTATGTGTGTGTGTGTGTGTGTGTGTGTGTGTGTGTGTGTGTGTGTGTGTGTGTGTGTGTGTGTGTGTGTGTGTGCATGTGTGTGGGGTTATTTAGTCTGGTGGAGTGGAGGGGGGTTTAGGCATGTAGGTTATGTGTGTGCATGTGTTTGTACGTCAGTACTTCCCTTTGGAATCATGCAGTACATAGACATGGACTGACACATGAGACATCAGGAATACTTGTCTGATATGTAATCACAGAACAGCTGATAGCATAATAAGGTCTGTAGCATGGAACATGCACTGGGAAGGAAACTAGACACCAGGTATACTGTTACAATTGCAATCAGCAGGAAAGGTGAATGACCACCCACGTATGCAGCACTACAGATGCATTGGGGAATTACTAGACAGCACCAGGGAGTGTATCCAGATATTACTGTTGCCCACATAATAAGTTGATTGAGTAGCAGATCTTGCAGCTACTAAGCAATAGTGATATATGACCCTCCAGTGCATGACATTATGGAGTGGACGTAGTAGCCCCTAACATATGGGGGCCATGCTCATGATGTCCAGACATACCCGGGGTGAACAATGGATGACAGCAATGAGGCCTTGTAAAACCTACTCCAATCAAGTCAAGGAGGTAATAGAGCAACAGGTCTTGTGTTGTGATCACTTGTCTTGGCATTTAGAAGAATGATACATTAATGAGTGGTATTAATGAGTGTATGTTACCAAGTGTGATGCAGGATGGGGAACTTACATGAATAAACTTGGGACTGTCTTTTAAACTCAGGGACAGGTAGGTATTATGGTGGAATTTCAGTATGTGTGTGTGTGTATGTGTCTGTGTGAGTGTGTGTGTGTGTGTGTGTGTGTGTGTGTGTGTGTGTGTGTGTGTGTGCACTGTCATGCAATGCCGTACAGGTCCTAATGTGTGTTTCTTGTTTTCCCCTCACAGGTGGCGTGGTGGGTTAGGGTTCCTCATCCATGCAATCTGATGCTGGTATCCATACAGACACCGAAAATGATGATATGACTGTTGAGGCACAGGCTGGGTTGCCAGAGGCCAAAGGTGCACCATCATTTGACACCCCCCTGTTATCCACCCCAACACTGCACACAGTCAAAGTTCCTATAGATACCCACTCACCAGTGGCCATAGCAGAGGGATAGTTAGTGGTTGCGGGCAGTGCACAGGAGAGTGTGGTATCTATGCCTGCTGTGTCTGGACACAGCAGGCATAGCCAAATGTCTGTCAGGGCACCACATAGGCAGATGTACCGGGGTGCTCGTGGGAGGGCTGCTGGTCATCATGTCCCTGGCAGAAGTGCCACAACTGATAACACCAGGTGCATGTTTCAGACTGTCATGGGGGTGCAGGCATGTATGGAACTGTACACCAGATAGGGTCTGAGGCTGCAGAGGGCTGCTGTCTCATCTGTAAGCAACAACTTCCATACACTTGCAGGTGCCCTCTGTGATTATATTGAGGTCATGGATAGATGGTCGGGTGAGATGGTGGACCTTACCAACCATAGATTGTCTGTGCTAGAACATGTAGTGGGAGAGGGGCGATGGCTGTGTGGATGTAGGCCAGCAACACCAACAGCTGGTGGTTGACATGGAAGTGCAAGCACACCAAGCCACTCCCATAGTGGCAATGCCAGCCCTAGCATTGCAGGGAGGTGCTGTCCACACCACAGCAGGCCATGTGCATGTGGCCCTGGCCAGTCCCAGGAGGGACCTGGTTCCAGTGGACATATGTCATCATCAGGGGAGAGTAGCACATTGAGGTCTGTACCTGGACATGCCCATGGAACCCCTGGCAGGCACAGTCCATATGTCCATGGCCAGAGGCGGTGAACTGCACACCCTGCCAGGTATGGTCGGCAGCTGTCCAAGAAATACATGTATTGGGCAGCCACATGGCAGAACTGTGTGCATGCATATCCTCACATTATACAAACACACCAAAGGCAACCCCATACCTACACACACCACATCACCACTCCCATATCAGAAAATTACACCCCTCACCCGCACACATGGTGTCAAATGTATGGCCCATCCTTGGTCTCTGGCAAACAAACAACACACCCTGTGCATATGATGATATCTGTGCTGCATCCCTGTCATCCATAACATCGATGCAGGGACAGGCTAATATGGTTCTGATGTACACGGTGACTGTACTACAGTATACCATTGGACTGCTGTGTAACATGTTGTCAGCAGTCATGTTTAATGCTTACATGTCAGGTAGTGTAGCTGTCTAGCCATGATGCATTATAGCTTTTAATAACACTGAGTGATTGTGGTCTCCATAATGTTATCCATTTGTGTTGTGGGTATACATGAGTCAGCAGGAGGATGGTCTGCAGTCTTATCTCACAAGGGGTATGGCACTGTGATGACACAATGGCTGTGACATATCCTGGGTACAGTTGAACACATGTCACAGGTCTGTATAACAGTTATTGCCTGTGCCACGTGGACAGTTGACCACCTGGGACATGTATAATCAGCAACCTGAAGTAGATCCCTCCACATACATGCACACTCTTACTTGGCAACACTGGGACTAGACCCCTACCTAGGTATGTAGTGCTACTGATGTCCGTGGCTTTCATTGCACATAGCACACAGCATTTAGCATGAGGTGTGTTCCAGGTTACATGTTACATGCAGAACATCCACAGGCATGTACAGTATGGTAATGGGGAATGTAATGGTTGTATATGCACAATAGATAATGTGACATACCATCATATACACATTAACAAACACATAGCAGGCAGACACACATCCAAGAGAACTGGGCCTATCAGTGCTAACTAACTTGTCAGTGTGTCCAATGTGTTACAGGTAGGCTGCACACAGCACATGCATAACTGGGCTGGATTGTGTCATCAATTACCTGAATGGTTGATTGTGACAGTGGTGATCATACAGTGGTACATGGGACAGATACCGGGGGTACCATGGTGTAATGACAGTGTATACAGCACCCACACCCCCACTGTGGATATTGTACACACTGGAACCCATGATGACACTCTGACTTACCCACCATCACACATTGACCAGGACTGCGATACAATCCATTGTCCATCCCAACAGTGGTACTACAGGGATATTTATCTAATGCACATGCCACAGGCATAGTAGGGTGATGCATTGTCATGCATCTCCTATGGACAGCAACATCCCTATCTGTAATACTGTGTGGCAATGCATATTGTAGTAGGAGTATGTGGCCTTGGAATGCTGTACCCTACAGATATACACACATGCACACATTCACACACTTGCCAGAACTCAGTGGGTATCCCATGCCTATCAACCCATTAGTAAAACAATGATGTTCTGGTACTGCAAAGCTCAGGTAGCCTTTAGGGAGAGGAGCCTAACAGGGTACATGTAATGTCCGGTATAGCAGCAGCCACATCTAACTATGGCAATGGGTGTTGCGGTGGGTGTGAAGGCCCTCATGGTATTCCCAACTACTGGTGTACTAACACACAGACACTGATATCCTCAGTAATGCATATGTACACATTTGTCAGTACTGGGGTGCATTGCTGCAGGTGGTCATAGGTGTGTACCTGGCTATTGTCCATGGGGAGATAGGAAGTGAAGGGGATGTGTGTACAGTGGTATCACACCACCTGCTATGTGCCAGTAGGCAATCTATCTACAGACACCACTGTGGTAACCCTCAGGGTGAGAGTGACATGCATCAGCCAATCCTCTGAGTGCCTCATGCAAATGGCCAGTGAGGTGATCCAGTTGACATGTATGCAACATGTATTACAAAACATGGTTAGTGTCTGTGTTAGAGACCTCTACCCAAGCATGTTCTGTTGACTGTGGTAGTGTAGTGGAGATACCCATGGCATGTGGTGCATACAGGGTGTTGTGTCCTATCTGTGCCAGTTATAACACAGCTGGGCAGACATGTCAGTGTCAGTCAAGCATAGGTTGCCTGTATGTATCCAAGCTGGATAGCTGCTATCTGCACATCTGAACAGGGACTGACAGACATCAGCTTGCCAGCTAGCTATGCAGTAGGATGAATGTGTCGACAGAAAAACTTTGACACCAAAATGTATGCCATTACTAAATGTTGGCAGGCCTCGCTGACATATGCTGTACAGACAGCAGTCTACCATTAATTTCCACATAACAGATCATTATCCAGTAGAGGATATATACTGTGACACAGCTCACACACCAGGAACATGACAGTGAGGACTCAGAGTCCATCTATGCATGCAGGGGTGCTTGTTGCCAGTACTACAATTAGCAGTCTACTCTTGCTTTGGAAAGAACTGTCAACAGTAGTAATGGCACAATACACTACATACTAGTGTGATGGCACATTACTTGGGATACTACCCTTGTATGTAAGACAATCAAATGGATAAGAGTGATGTACAGGTCTTATATACTCAAGTATCCCAGACATGACACTCACACCCCTTGCTACTGTAATGATAGCACATAGACGCATGTTATGTACATGGCATTACATCCACTTATTACAGATGTCATTACCCTGCTATGTTATCAGACTGGGATGTGAGCACTGATTACCAGGGATGAGCCATGCTTAGCAGGTGTCAGAATTGCTTCAATATAACAGCTAAGCAAATTTGCACACTGGTAAAAGAAGCCTACATGGTGTAAGCGCCTGTATGTTTAACAATACTTTAGCACCATGTAGCTTCATGCAAACCTGTGCAAACCCACTTAAAGCTGTTCAAAACTGCCTTAACCACTCTGTATCCAGCAGCCCTTGTTCTGCCCAGCAACAAAATAAACAGCCCTTGCAGGTCTTGAACCCAGGACCCTGTACACTACAGTCACAACAGTTAACCACTACACCATGAGAGCTGTGTAGACAGTTGTTGTTTTTCCAAAACATCTGTCAGTAGACGTATTGAATAGTATTGAACAATCGCTGTGACTTCTACAATTGTGTAGTACATGCTACTGATATAACTGTTGCATCACATATATTGTTATATCTAAATATACACATAGATACATATGGTGTGAAACACCTGGGAAGGTATACACAACAGTAATGTTTACACATGACAAGGATATGGACATATACATATACATATCTACATATATGTCTACATGTACATACACATATTTATTCATATATATGCATTTATACACATCTGTATAGTGCATCATATATATGGCCATGTATAGATCTCTCTCTCTCTCTCTCTCTCTATATATATATATATATATATATATATATGTATGTATGTACATCATATATGCATGGATATACATATTTATGTTGATATATATGTAGATATCCATAACTATATGTGCATATATATATAACTGTATATGTGTAGACAAATATAGCTGTGTATATGTATATGTATCTATATATGTATATATATATATATATATATATATATATATATATATATATATATATATATGGGTATACTACTGGAGATCGAAATTACATTATTTCAAAATCCGGTAGTAGATGCCCACTAATGTGAAAATGCACTTCACCAGAAGTGCACTTTCGCAAACACCACTAGAACGAATGGGTAATGTCCTCCACTGTGGTGCGGTAGTCACGGACCTTAGGGTCAGGGCTTAGGTTAAGGATAGTGGATAGTGGATACATACATGACATACTACTAGGTATCCACTATGTTTAACCCAAGCCCTAACCCTAAGGTCTGTGACTACCGCACCACAGTGGAGGGCATAGATCCATGACTACTGCACCGTGGAAGACATACAATTTCCTCCACTGTGGTGTGGTAGTCATGGACCTTAGGGTTAGGGCTTGGGTTAAGGATAGTGGATAGCCCTACTAGCTATCCACTATCCTTAACCCAAGCCCCTGCCTAAGGTCCGTAAATTCGCTCAAGTGGTGTTTCAGTGAAATGCACTTATATATATATATATATATATATATATATATATATATATATATATATATATATATACATATATGTGTGTGTGTGTGTTTGTACATGGATGTATATATATATATATATATATATAAATATATATATATATATATATATATATATATATATATATATATATATATATATATATATATATAGTGTGTGTGTGTGTGTGTGTGTATATATATATATATATATATATATATATATATATATATATATATATATATATATATACATATATGTATATATATATATATATATATATATATATATATATATATATATATATATATATATGTATGTATGTCTATATATATATATATATATATATATATATATATATATATATATATATATATATATATATATATATATATATATATATATATATATATATATATATATATATATATATATATATATATATATATATATATATACATATATATATATATATATATATATATATATATATATATATATATATATATATATATATATATATATATGTATATATATATATCTATATGTATGTTTACCATATGTCCAGAACATGGAGTGGAGACGTACCTCAGCACCAATAGTCTCAACCTCTTAGTGCAAGGAGATGTCATGTATGTATTGCAGGTATATATGTAGACTTTTGCAACTGTACCAAGGGTTGTATTAACAGATATGCTGTGTGTGGGAGGTCACATCTGCTATTGACATGTACGCCATTGGTTACTGACAGACATCCTAAGGACATCATAGTACAGTACCACTGATAGCACAGTAATGATCCAGTTGACTACAGCAGAGATATGACCAATATTTGTGGACAGTCTGGCACTCTCTGGTCAGTCCAGAGGTATACACAAATCCCCTTCATGTGACATATGGATCAAGCCTGACAATGTGGACATTAGCAGCCATGTACATGGGTATATCATGTAAATACTGGACTACATATGCCCACACAGTTTATGCATCCACACATACCTGTCTCTCCTGACACATAATAACGGGTGGTGCAGAGGTCACATGGCCACATTCTACCCAGTAGTTAGTGACATACATCTGTACTGAATCCTACTGCTTTGTCAGAAATACACAACAGTTATGGTGGTCTGGCAGCAGTACGTCTTGCAAATATCTGGACATAACATCACACTGGATAATTACACTAAGCTGCTAGGCATGTAACAAAACACTGTGCAAACTACAGGCAGACTGCCACAACAGTGGCCTACATTTTGTATAGGGGAATACACATTTACCTGCAAATATAGCAGACTCTACAGGCATGTCACAGCACAGAGTAACAGACATCTGTGAGGAAGTCCATACCCTCAACCAGTGTGAACACAGCTACATCCACATATGGTACACAAGCTTAATATGACACCATATGGACTGTCTGATAAACACCATCCTCATATGTGCCACTCACACACTACCCTATATAAACCGTGTCACAACACAGTGTGGTCCAATGCCTGTCTGTGGTATGGGACACGTGTGTGTTGGGTCCTACAAACATGTGAGCTGATTGGGTACCATACACTGGAGCAGCATGTAACATAAGATAGAACAGGACCAAAAACAATGACATCTTCCACAGTCTGTACACAGGCCAGGGTATGTATTCGCAATACACATACTGTCGACAGTCATCATAAGTACACAGACCCCACTACTGAACACATAATCACAGAATGCCCAGGTTATGTCCTCAGAAAGAACCCCTACTATACATAACATTTCTAGCAGTCTGATATCTGTCTGGATTGTTATCAGATATAATGTCAATAAATAATGGTGTACAGAACATATGCACCTCTTACTGCATGACATATGTACAAAGGTTGACAGATTTGTGGCTAGAGCCACAAACACTGGGCCAATATTGGCATGTTGCTGTGATACCCTCATACATTTACTGTGGTAACAGGGTTTGTTGTGACATATGTTCTATGAGGGATATGACGTCAGTAACTCTCATGGCTCTCACCATGTACTGACTCCAATCCTCAGACTATGCTTCTGCAGTTCTAAGATAGGTGATCTGTGAGTAACACAAGAAACATAAGTCTCCAAACACTGTCCAGTCTGCAGAAAACCCTACATGTGGGAGTTTCCTCAAACACATAACACTGTCATGACAGGTATTAAATCATGTAGACCAGCCATATCCACACGCACATCCTGTTAAACCAACATTACTCCAAATGCAGAAGAGCAACACTTACATTCTGTAGTCATGTCTGGCACATCCAAATCCTGCTTGTTGGCCTGTCTCCACAATGTACGTTGTTAGAGGTATAACCCAATACCATCTGTGATACTGTTTGCCAAACACCAACATGAGTTCATGCTTACAGTGAATGAAAAGGCCCAATGCCCACATGATGTTCCTAGGTATAGGAGAGTGTTTCCATGTTTCCATGCAGTTGGCTATGGGAAAGTTACCACAGCTGTTCCACATGCAATCAACTAGTGGGGGACTGTAATTTGTGCAGAGAGCATCAGCTGATCATGAGCATCACTTACAAAACACAAGCTGCTGCCTAACCATAGCAGGTATACTTCTCCACATCCACCAGAGTGGGAGTGATAGAGACAGACAGAGACAAAGTAAGACAAGGAGGGGTGGGAGAGTAAAACCTAAGCATGTTTGTGTCACACACTTACCAGTACAGGGTTTCAACCTCCTGAGTGACTATGCATTGCTATCACATGACTATGCAGTTATTGCATGCACCACAGAGCTTACATGTTGGGGAGCTGTCCAAAGGTATATCTGGTGGTGAGTGACATCTGCAACAGTGATATAGGAGGGATAAGGTAGGTGTAGTACATGTGCCTGTCCATATGAACAGGTGTCAATGTCGACACAGCCACACTCTCTCAGGGACTCACACACATTAACACAGTTGGCAGGGTCAGGATTAGACTTCCTAACTAGCTAGTTTTCCACAATACAGTAATACACAGGTATCACATGCACCACAGGGGTTATCAGGATGATATATGGGCAAAGGGTATGTCAAGGTGTCTGACATCAGAAGGCATGCTTCAGTAGGCCAATGGGAGGTGTAGTGAGCGTGAATGGAGTTGACATCATTATACTCCACACACACACACACACACACACACACACACACACACACACACACACACACACACACACAGAGACACAAGTTGCCAGTAGTGACATGCATGGGTGCATTGCTTCACAGGTGTGTATTGGTTGACTGTGCCAGAAGGCTAGGCTGTACAATGCTAGGTAAAGGGTATACCTTGGCATCACACCACATGAAAATGGTCTGCAGTGTGGCTCAGGGGTATAGTGTCTGGATTGACCCACACAGGTGGGTATTGTATTCACCATCAAGTCATATGGGTTACTATTGTGGGTGGCCAGTGCTATGCATGCTTGCCATGTATGTGTTCTATAGTCCATGACATGGACGATGTCTGGGATGTGCACACACCCCACATGCATTTTCTGTGACATGTGGAAGTGTACCTGGGGTGTCTGGAGCATGTTGTGTACACAGATTGTTATCATCAGATGTGCCATTCCTGGCTTCATGTGGTGGGAACTGGCAATGGACACCAGGTTGACCCTGCACCTACATTGACAGCATGATACAGGTATTCCCTGGTGTCATTGGCATCTGTCCATACAGGGCATGTGTTTAAGGCATGGTATGTCCTCTTGTGGGTTACATTTGATGGCACTACAGTTGTTGCAGGCGTCCAGTGGGGAACATAGTGAAGGAGCACTGTATGCAATTATGTGCCTATTGTAGTGATGGGACAGGGTGCCATGCCCTCTGTAGTCCACTGCAATCGCACCATGGTTACTATCTGTGGGCAACATGCAGGGAACTACCAACAAAGCAGTTGTTGCCTAGCCGAGTGTGTTTGTGTATGAGACATGGGTTGACAGTGTTCTCTGGGTAATACAAGGGATGCCTAAATTGTTGCCAGGCCTTGATATCACATGTAGGGGGCATGGATTGTCAACCCCAGCCTCTCTGCTGTTTGACATTTGTTATCCTTGTAAGGTGGGCATTGTGACAAATAATAGGCCCACCATATAAGAAATTTGCAAAACCCACTCCCCAGTGAGTCCAGTTGTTACACACTCACAGCCACCTCCACACAGGATACAAATGACAAACACACACACACACACACACACACACACACACACACACACACACACACACACACACACACACACACACACACCAAGTCTCACAGTTGCCATGTGGGGGATTGGAACTCCTACCTAACTAGTATATCACACTACAACATTACACAGTTATAGGATATGCCGCAGAGATTATTGGACTACTCCTTCCCCAAAGGTGTATTTCAAATTGAATGACATCAGCAGGCATGCCAAAGTAGGGCATTTGAAATTGTAATGAGTGTGACTGGCCTAGAAAGCATTGATCCCTACACAGACAAAAGCACAAACACACACACACACACACACACACACACACACACACACACACACACACACACACACACACACACACACACACACACAATGTTGCCATGTCTGGGATTAGAACTCCTGCTTAACCAGTACATCACACTACAGCATTATACATTTATAGGATGCACCACAGAGATTACTGGGCTACTGTTTCCCCAAAGGTGTATTTCAAAGTGAATGACATTAGCAGGCATGCCAAAGTAGGGCATTTGAAATTGTAGTGAGTGTGACTTGCCTAAATAGCATTGATTCCTACACAGACAAACACACACACAGTTGCCACATCTGGGATCAGAACTTATACCTAACTAGGACATCACACTACAGCATTATGCAGTTATACAAAGCGCCCCTGAGATTATTGGGCTACCACTTCCCCAAAGGTGTATTTCAAGGTGAAGACATCAGCAGGCTTGCCATAGTAGGGCAATGGGGAGTGCAGTGTGTGCATGGGCCAGAACCCATTTATCTAGAGGCAGACACACCACACTCAGGCACACACAGGTTTATATTCCACAGGTACGTGCATACAACTGCTAGATGACTAATGACTTGTCATGTTGCACAGTTAGCACTAGCACCACAGACACTATAGTGCTGAGGGATTCCAGAGGCAAATGTCTATGGGGATTGACATTTGCACATCATGTGGCTTTAGCCAATTGGATGTGTGCTGGGTGGAACAGGCCTCATGATGGAAGGCTCTTTGTTACTGTCACTCTCTTCCACACATCTATGTATGTGTACTTTTGGCCTATTATAGTGTGTTGTCCTTGGATATATGTGTGTATTTCTATCCAACGTGTGTGCAAAGCATGACTGGTGCATACTGAGGAGTGTATGCACTAACATCTGTAACTGTCAGATGTGTATGATCCACTGTTGTTGCCAGACATGGACTTCATTTCTTTAAGTGTGTGAGCATGCCCAGTATGACCTTTCAGTATTTTGTTGTCTGATATGGCCTTCATGTCTCTAAGTGTGGGAACATGCCCAATATGACCTTCTGTATTGAATGTGTGAATCCATTCCAGGCAGGTTGTACTCTAGTGCAGACTTTTGTGTTCTACACTTACAGCTAGCAAACTGTTTCTGCAGGATATGTGTAGATCAGTTGACAATATGGAGTCAAGATGGGCAAAGGATAGTGGGTTACTGTAGGTAATTGTGTCTGTGCTGCTTCTGCTACATGTTCCTGGTGTTAGCAGAGATATTCAGACATATGTACTGTTATACACTGTGATATTTTATGTCAAGTACTGTCAGGTAGACATACTTGCTTGCAGTGATGTCCTTGGGAACACAGGGTGAATGTAGCTGTGTCCTGTATTGTGGTCAGCAGCCTACATATTTTTGCACATTAATGCCATTCTGCAGGGGAAGCTGCAGACACTTGCTACTGGGTCTGTGTAAATGGTTCGACACCTTTGTACAGTGGTGGCAAAGGATCCCATGCTTGTACATCCATCAACATGACAATATGGCCATATCTTGCTGTGGCCATACCTCACAGCTGTACAGATTCACACAGGTTCCCCAGAGGCAGGGATCATAATTCTGGACATTACCCCTACATATTGTGGTTTACGAGCATGTTTGTAGCCACCCATTCTTGTGTTTGCAGCCAGGGGTAGTATGTGCACAAGGCTGAGTTTCGGACTTCACATACGCCATGCTGCTTATTCTCCCACCCCCAAATTATGCTATCCACTTCCATACATTATGCAAACATTATCTGATAATTTCCCTATAGTTATCACCTCATCACAGCAGTAATTTGGTGTTGGTCCACAGTTCATGCAGTAGGACATGGTGGACATGTTACTGTGATTTGTCCACATGGCCTTGCATTTGGGTTCTGTGGACTGTGTTATGTTGTTATTTGGAAATCCATGACATAACATACATTGGTAGTAAGGGTGAGACACATGACTTTGGCAGAGGACTGTAGGCCATTTTGTAGTGATGCAGGCCAGCTGTAGTAGGCCATTGCATTCTGTCAGTCCTGCAGTCTCAGACTGTGATACACTATATTCCCCTGGGGTGACACTGTAGGTGTGCACGGTGTTCATGCCAATACCTTCTGTCAGTATTGCTCCAGTGGTGTGGATGCTGGCAGGATGCTGCTTACAGCTAGGGACACACCTGCATGGGACACCTGCTCTGCATGCTGCATTCTTTCACTATTGCCATACACAGGTGGGGGTCATATTGTACTCATTCCCAACAGCGGGGATAAGACCGGAGAGGTACCTGTGGGTGATGGTGGGGTGAGCTTGGTGCATGTGTGCTATGGACACTACTTGCATCTGACTCACAGATGTGCATGGGGCATTCCACTTATGTTGGCTTGTGCAGCGACATCAGCTGTTTCTCAATACATCATTCCTATGACCTTTATGGTCTGCCAGTGTTTGGTCAGATGACATCAGTATTCCCTACTACAAGCCCAGATAATGTGCTGCAAACCTGTATGTACATTTCCAATGGTGTGTCGATTTGACAGTTACATATTATACACTGTTTGTCTGGGGTACTTCCCCTGTGTACTACTTGTATAACTGGGTCGACATTTATGCCATGTCCATCTTTCAGATGGTGACATATATTATTTCCAAGCATTTACTATGGCTTACTGCTCGATTGTGTTATACTGGAAAACATTGGTTTGGCACTGCAGTTGTGAGAACTTGGCCCTGTCATCAGCAGTACTGGGCAATGGCCACCAGGACAAATCTCACCATGCATATATACTGGCCACTCTCACACAATATACAACACACACCAGCCTAACACTCGCAGACCTACATATTGTACACATGCTACAATCTATCCTGCTATCTTGGCCAGCTCAGGTAATCTGTGCGACACTGTTATTATACCTACACATACATGTTACCACATTTCTACATAGGATTGGGGGGCACACCTGTGTGTTACATAGTAACACATAGTAACACACCTGTGTTACTATGTGTCTACACAGGATTTGGGGGCACACCTTACTGTTGCTACATTTCTGCATAGGATTGGGGAGGCACACCTGACTGTTACTACATGTCTAAATAGGATTGGGGGAGCACACCTGACTGTTACTACATTTCTACATAGGATTGGGGGGCACACCTGACTGTTACTACGTGTCTACAAAGGATTGAGGGGCACACCTGACTGTTACTACATTTCTACATAGGATTGTGGGGTGGGGGGGCATACCTGACTGTTACTACAATTCTACATAGGCTTGTGGGGGCATACCGGACTATTACTACATTTCTACATAGGATTGGGGGGCACACCTGACACTTGCACACATTTGCTATGACTGTACTGGTATGTCAGGTACTCCATTTCATTCTGTATTCTAACCTATCATGCTGACTAGAGGCATATCAGTGTACTACAGGTCTTAGGTTGGATTGACCTACATTTCAGTTTCTGACTTCTTACCCTTCAGAACTAACATCCCACTGCCTGACCTGTTGTAGTCTGTCTGCATAGGTATGTGGGGGGGTTACCCATAGCTATCAATCATAGGCTTTAACAAAGCCTTTGTTTGTGTTTGCCTACACCTGTCCAGCTGGCTGAGACTGTGGTTGGGTATGTGAGCCTCTCTGACTGGCATGTGTGTGTCATGTGGACACATATGTGGCCCAGCACATTTCCTGCAGTGTGTTTTGTCACCTTGTCTAGTACTGGCTACTGTGGTGACACCAGTTTTTGTTACAGATCTCATGCTGCCACTATAGATGTCCACTATCTGCTGGCATCCCATTCAGACACCCAATTCCCTTGCATGCTCACATCCATACCATATATACAAGTAACAATACATACTACTCCATTTGGCAATTGGTAGGAAGAGTGACTTACCTTGTGGCTGTGCGAGTATTGAGGATGGTGCTGGAGGGCTGACTATGTCGGATTCACAGAGTACACTCCCTATACATGGTTAAGCACAGGTAGTGTCATTTTTGGCATCCCTTTTATTGTATTTGTGAGTCAGAAATAGGTGTCATTTCCTGAGTCCCTACTGTGTCAGTGTATGTGCTATGCGTTGCCTCTTTGCCAAGGCCAGGGCATACTGGGCATGCCTCCTTCTGCCTACTGGGGTAGGCTCAGGTTGTTCCTCCTCCGAGTCACTCTGTGCCTTTGCAGGCCTCGGCAATGGTGTGGGGCTGTGTGGCCCTGCCCCATGCTGTTCCTGCTGCAGCTGTTTCTGCAGGATCATATTGTGTAGCATGGCACATACAATGGCAATTTGGGTACATGTAGCTGGTGAGTACTGGAAGGCTCCACCAGATGTATCCAGGCACCAGAGCCATGACTTAAGCATCCCAAACACACACTCTACTATGATTCTGGTCTGTGCGTGTTCTTCATTATGGAGTTCTAGTTCGGGTGTGTGTGTGTGCATTTCTGATGGATGTCATCAGCCACAGCTCCAGTGCATAACCAGAATCCCCCACTATGTGACCATAAGGGATGTCCCCATTGGCAAATCTCTGGTACAGTTGGGTCAGACACCAAATGTAGAAGTGATAGCTTCCAGGTCAGCCAGCACACATATTCATTATAATGCCCTGTGCATCACCCACAATCTGGCAGTTGATGGAGGGGAAGTCCTTGCGGTTGATGTAGACCCTACTCTGCTCACCAGGTGGTGCTTTGATAAATATGTGCGTGCAGTCTATAGCACCCACTAACTCAGGATATTCTGCTATTTGGTGGAAGAGATGCATATTGCTGGCCAACGCCTCATGGGTGTTGGGGAAATATACATGCTCACCGGCATGTGCTCACATGGCATCCAGGAACTGGTGGAGTACCCTGGATGCTGATGCCTGTGAGATCCCCATGATATCCACAGTTTGCCTTTGGAAGGTACCTGTGGCTAGTATTCTTAGGCCTGCACATACCTTGGTATCCACTGGGATGGGTTCCCCTCTGCTTGTTCTGTGTGTCAGGTGTGGCCGGCACAGCTCAACAATTTGCTGTCGGAGGTTCCTGTTCACCCTATAGTGCTCCACTATCTCCAGCTCATGTAGCCCCTTGTAGGTTACCCTGGGTTTGTACACTCTTCTCTGTCTCCTCACTGGTGGTTGGTCGACAGCATTCTCATCCTCACCACCCTCAGCCTCTTCCACATGTTGATGTATGATTGCTGCTGCAGCCCCTATCATTTTGTTGCGTTTGTTTGTTAAAACTTCCCTGCTTGTGTACACCGGTGGTGTAGACTATGTGGGAAAAAACAGAGGGAAAGGTGTCTGCATAGTTTATTGTAGTGTGCTGGGCTGGGCTACTGCCTGTGTAATTCAGTGATGCTGATACATTTCACCTACCAGCTATGCTACTTCTCCTTGTTTCCCTTCCCATTGCCTTCCTGTTTAAGCCTGGGGGTGCACTGTGCAAACAGAATGCTCAAATGTGCACAGAGCTGCTATTTCCTGGTTTACTTTTTTTTTTTAAAACCTGGTGCACGGCATGCACACCCACTTAGGCAATGTAAGGAGTGCTAGGCAGTCGCAGACACACACCCTTGCTTAGCTCTGCTAAGCTAAGGGGAAACCCGAGCCACATGGCTCTAGTAAGCTTAGAGTATGCCTGACACATCCCTCTATGATGTCAGCTAACTCTTAGGCTTGAACCATGCTATTCCTTCACTTACACAGTTGGGTGCTGGCTAGCACTGAGAGGAAATCTGGGATTCAGTATCATTACCCTCATTTGCATAGGATTGCCTGCTAATGCAAAGTTACAGGTCCCACACTGAGTCTTCCCCCTTATCAATGACTATTCACTGGTCATGTTGTCTTCTGCCTGCCATCGAGTATAATAGAAAAATAGTGATATTGGTTAAAAGGCTTATTTCAGGTTTTTTTTTTTTTATTTTTGGCCCAATCCCATTTGCGCACTGCTGCCCTATTGGCTTAAAGAAAAATACATTTTTTTTTTTTTTGCCAACTGTTTTCCATGCCAGTGGCCATATATTTGGCCATTGGCATGCTTTACACATATTATACACCCTTTATTTGGAGCTGTCATGACTCCATTTTGTAGTTTGCAGAAATGTACTCAGTTACTAACCGAGTATATTTCTGCACACTACACTAGTCCTGCATGGCTGGCTGACAGCTTCCTGGATTGCAAATTCACCTCATTTGCATGGTTTTCACTTGCAAATGGGGTAATTTGCATACAGGAACTGTGTCCGTGCAGGAATTGTGCAGGAGTGCTTGTGCACGTCCCTGGAGCTTATTCCTGGATCGCACTGCGTCCATATTGCCTCCAGGAGCTCCTGCACTATTCCTGCATGCCGTGCAGAGCTTGCTGAATCCGGGGGAGTGTTTGGACAGTATACAATCTCATTAGAGTTTACAGTGGTTAATTTAAAAAGAGTTGGGATTTGAGGTAAAAATGTAAAGTGAATTGGAAGGAGATAGAGAGAGAGAGAGAGAGAGAGAGAGAGAGATAGTGTGCAAAAATAAATGTGGCATGCCTAAGCAAATTTCCATGAGTTTTATTTTTTTTTTTGTATTACTAGGAGTGGTAGAGAGATATATATAGAACTATATTTATGTTACTATTTAGCATAATGACTGAGCCATTTAAAAGACTTCTTTATATGGATTTTAGGTGTAAAGGTAGGTGATATTAGCATGGTTGTAAGCATAAGTGCTGACAATATTAAAGCTACGTTGATAGTGATGAATGCAGATTGGTCTCTAAAGAAATGGAAGAATTAAAGATACTTAGAATTAAACAGTTTAAGGGTTATTGCATGGCAATGAAAATAAATAAATGAAATGCTGATGGAAATGCAAAGAAAATGTTAAAAAGGAGTATAATGAATTTTAATCTTTAAAGTGTAAAAATGATACATCTGAAATGGTTAAACATGTAGAAGGAAATAATGGATATGACAAAAAATGTCTGATAAAAGATAAAACCATAAGCATAATGAATACAAATTTTCTTTGACTGAATGATTTTATTAAAATTGTCTAAACTGAATAATCTTAATAAAACTCAAGGCATAAATTCTCACTATTAGAAAATAAACATTTATAATGATCTTAAATATTATGCAGATAAAACAAGAACACTATTCCATCAAGTACTTCCATCCAGTACTTTATCCCTGAACTTTAGAGGGTTCCACTTAATGCACTGGAAAGAAATCATAGTATGTTCTACAGCATGCTTCTCTTAGGCTGTCAAGTGACCCTGCTGTTCCTTACACCATTGAATTCCCTCTACCTTCCAAGGAAACACCCACAGTGTCATATTCACCTCGAATGTTCCTCCCTGTGTCAACAGAGTTGTAAGTTCAGTCCCACTCAAACTGAAGGACATTTAGGATGTTTTTGTAAGTCTTATCCAGGACATCAGTCTCTCCCCTCACTTTGCACCCTCTTGTGTTTTTTTTATCAGAACTGGCATTGCTTCCTCCATTCTTTCCTGCTGGCATCCTTGCGTTCTCTTCTTACAATCTGCTATTTATTTTTAAATGTACACTGTACAGGCTTAAACTCTGTTCTCATTTAGACCACAATTGCATTCCCTTTCTCATTTCCATCTTGCAGAATTCCCAGCTGGTTCACTGGGGAAACATCGCCTTCCAAAATCATTGCATTTTTCCCATGCGCCTTGCATGTTGTTTGGTTTTACATGTAGATTGCTTACCCTGGATGTTATGTTGAACACTAAGATCCCTACATGCTCAGTTTTACATGTAGATTGTTTACCCCAGATGTTATGTTGAACACTAAGATCCCTACATGCTCGGTTATACATGTAGATTGTTTACCCCGGATGTTATGTTGAACACTAAGATCCCTACATGCTCGGTTATACATGTAGATTGTTTACCCGGGATGTTATGTTGAACACTAAGATCCCTACATGCTCAGTTTTACATGTAGATTGTTTTCCCCGGATGTTATGTTGAACACTAAGATCCCTACATGCTCAGTTTTACATGTAGATTGTTTACCTCGGATGTTATGTTGAACACTAAGATCCCTACATGCTCGGTTTTACATGTAGATTGTTTACCCCGGATGTTATGTTGAACACTAAGATCCCTACATGCTCAGTTTTACATGTAGATTGTTTACCCCGGATATTACGTTGAACACTAAGATCCCTACATGCTCGGTTATACATGTAGATTGTTTACCCCGGATGTTATATTCAACACTAAGATCCCTACATGCTTGGTTATACATGTAGATTGTTTACCCCGGATGTTATGTTGAACACTAAGATCCTTACATGCTCGGTTTTACATGTAGATTGTTTACCCCGGATGTTATGTTGAACACTAAGATCCCTACATGCTCGGTTTTACATGTAGATTGTTTACCCCGGATGTTATGTTGAACACTAAGATCCCTACATGCTCAGTTTTACATGTAGATTGTTTACCCCGGATGTTATGTTGAACACTAAGATCCCTACATGCTCGGTTATACATGTAGATTGTTTACCCTGGATGTTATGTTGAACACTAAGATCCCTACATGCTCAGTTTTACATGTAGATTGTTTACCCCGGATGTTATGTTGAACACTAAGATCCCTACATGCTCGGTTATACATGTAGATTGTTTACCCCGGATGTTATGTTGAACACTAAGATCCCTACATGCTCGGTTATACATGTAGATTGTTTACCCCGGATGTTATGTTGAACACTAAGATCCCTACATGCTCAGTTTTACATGTAGATTGTTTACCCCGGATGTTATGTTGAACACTAAGATCCCTACATGCTCGGTTTTACATGTAGATTGTTTACCTCGGATGTTATGTTGAACACTAAGATCCCTACATGCTCGGTTTTACATGTAGATTGTTTACCCCGGATGTTATGTTGAACACTAAGATCCCTACATGCTCAGTTTTACATGTAGATTGTTTACCCCGGATGTTATGTTGAACACTAAGATCCCTACATGCTCGGTTTTACATGTAGATTGTTTACCCCGGATGTTATGTTGAACACTAAGATCCCTACATGCTCGGTTTTACATGTAGATTGTTTACCCCGGATGTTATGTTGAACACTAAGATCCCTACATGCTCGGTTTTACATGTAGATTGTTTACCCCGGATGTTATGTTGAACACTAAGATCCCTACATGCTCGGTTTTACATGTAGATTGTTTACCCCGGATGTTATGTTGAACACTAAGATCCCTACATGCTCGGTTTTACATGTAGATTGTTTACCCCGGATGTTATGTTGAACACTAAGATCCCTACATGCTCGGTTTTACATGTAGATTGTTTACCCCGGATGTTATGTTGAACACTAAGATCCCTACATGCTCGGTTTTACATGTAGATTGTTTACCCCGGATGTTATGTTGAACACTAAGATCCCTACATGCTCGGTTTTACATGTAGATTGTTTACCCCGGATGTTATGTTGAACACTAAGATCCCTACATGCTCGGTTTTACATGTAGATTGTTTACCCCGGATGTTATGTTGAACACTAAGATCCCTACATGCTCGGTTATACATGTAGATTGTTTACCCGGATGTTATGTTGAACACTAAGAACCCTACATGCACGGTTTTACAAGTAGATTGTTTACCCGGATGTTATGTTGAACACTAAGATCCCTACATGCTCGGTTTTACATGTAGATTGTTTACCCCGGATGTTATGTTGAACACTAAGATCCCTACATGCTCGGTTTTACATGTAGATTGTTTACCCCGGATGTTATGTTGAACACTAAGATCCCTACATGCTCGGTTTTACATGTAGATTGTTTACCCCGGATGTTATGTTGAACACTAAGATCCCTACATGCTCGGTTTTACATGTAGATTGTTTACCCCGGATGTTATGTTGAACACTAAGATCCCTACATGCTCGGTTATACATGTAGATTGTTTACCCCGGATGTTATGTTGAACACTAAGATCCCTACATGCTCGGTTTTACATGTAGATTGTTTATCCCGGATGTTATGTTGAACACTAAGATCCCTACATGCTCGGTTTTACATGTAGATTGTTTACCCCGGATGTTATGTTGAACACTAAGATCCCTACATGCTCGGTTTTACATGTAGATTGTTTACCCCGGATGTTATGTTGAACACTAAGATCCCTACATGCTCGGTTTTACATGTAGATTGTTTACCCCGGATGTTATGTTGAACACTAAGATCCCTACATGCTCGGTTTTACATGTAGATTGTTTACCCCGGATGTTATGTTGAACACTAAGATCCCTACATGCTCGGTTTTACATGTAGATTGTTTACCCCGGATGTTATGTTGAACACTAAGATCCCTACATTACATGTAGATTGTTTACCCCGGATGTTATGTTGAACACTAAGATCCCTACATGCTCGGTTTTACATGTAGATTGTTTACCCCGGATGTTATGTTGAACACTAAGATCCCTACATGCTCGGTTTTACATGTAGATTGTTTACCCCGGATGTTATGTTGAACACTAAGATCCCTACATGCTCGGTTTTACATGTAGATTGTTTACCCCGGATGTTATGTTGAACACTAAGATCCCTACATGCTCGGTTTTACATGTAGATTGTTTACCCCGGATGTTATGTTGAACACTAAGATCCCTACATGCTCGGTTTTACATGTAGATTGTTTACCCCGGATGTTATGTTGAACACTAAGATCCCTACATGCTCGGTTATACATGTAGATTGTTTACCCCGGATGTTATGTTGAACACTAAGATCCCTACATGCTCGGTTTTACATGTAGATTGCTTACCCTGGATGTTATGTTGAACACTAAGATCCCTACATGCTCGGTTTTACATGTAGATTGTTTACCCCGGATGTTATGTTGAACACTAAGATCCCTACATGCTCGGTTTTACATGTAGATTGTTTACCCCGGATGTTATGTTGAACACTAAGATCCCTACATGCTCGGTTTTACATGTAGATTGTTTACCCCGGATGTTATGTTGAACACTAAGATCCCTACATGCTCGGTTTTACATGTAGATTGTTTACCCCGGATGTTATGTTGAACACTAAGATCCCTACATGCTCGGTTTTACATGTAGATTGTTTACCCGGATGTTATGTTGAACACTAAGATCCCTACATGCTCGGTTTTACATGTAGATTGTTTACCCCGGATGTTATGTTGAACACTAAGATCCCTACATGCTCGGTTTTACATGTAGATTGTTTACGGATGTTATGTTGAACACTAAGATCCCTACATGCTCGGTTTTACATGTAGATTGTTTACCCCGGATGTTATGTTGAACACTAAGATCCCTACATGCTCGGTTATACATGTAGATTGTTTACCCGGATGTTATGTTGAACACTAAGATCCCTACATGCTCGGTTTTACATGTAGATTGCTTACCCTGGATGTTATGTTGAACACTAAGATCCCTACATGCTCGGTTTTACATGTAGATTGTTTACCCCGGATGTTATGTTGAACACTAAGATCCCTACATGCTCGGTTTTACATGTAGATTGTTTACCCGGATGTTATGTTGAACACTAAGATCCCTACATGCTCGGTTTTACATGTAGATTGTTTACCCCGGATGTTATGTTGAACACTAAGATCCCTACATGCTCGGTTTTACATGTAGATTGTTTACCCCGGATGTTATGTTGAACACTAAGATCCCTACATGCTCGGTTTTACATGTAGATTGTTTACCCGGATGTTAGATCCCTACATGCTCGGTTTTACATGTAGATTGTTTACCCCGGATGTTATGTTGAACACTAAGATCCCTACATGCTCGGTTATACATGTAGATTGTTTACCCCGGATGTTATGTTGAACACTAAGATCCCTACATGCTCGGTTTTACATGTAGATTGTTTACCCCGGATGTTATGTTGAACACTAAGATCCCTACATGCTCGGTTTTACATGTAGATTGTTTACCCCGGATGTTATGTTGAACACTAAGATCCCTACATGCTCAGTTATACATGTAGATTGTTTACCCCGGATGTTATGTTGAACACTAAGATCCCTACATGCTATCCATTCTACTGTCCATTTTCCTCCACTAGTTAACAGATTTATAAGTTCACTCCTGTTCAAACTGCAGGATATTAGGTCATCTGTGCAAGTGTTTTGAAGAATGTTTAATCTTCCCCACACTTTGCATGCTCTTTTGATTTTTTTGTATCAGAACAATCATTGCTTCCTTCATCCTTCCTGTTGGAATCCATGCATTCTCTTCTAATTTTCTGCTATTTATTTTTTAATGTACAAATCATGTAGAGACATAAACTTCTGCTCTCATTTAGACCATATTTGCATTCCCTTCTCCACTGCCATCTTACAGAATTCCCAACTGGCTCATTGGTGGGACATCTTCCAAAAATGCATTTTTCCTATGAACCATACATTGCGTTAGGATTTACATGTAGTTTGTTTATTACAGATGTTAACATCAAAGATTAAGTTCTGTACATACTGTCCTCTTTTTTCCACTTTTGCTGTTTAAACCTGCATACCTCTGTGACTTACCATCTATACTTCACAGTTTCAGCGGTTCTACATTCTTTATACTGCATAATTTCTACTATGGGGCATATTCGCTTTACTTTACCTCTTTTGTTTCAGTTTCTGCCTATCTTACCATCTGTCTTGCAGTTTGCAGTCTCATGTAATACCACTGATCTTCATTGGATGTCCCTTCTCCTTACAAAATTCTTGCTTGCTCTAAGTGTTACACTGCAATACCCACCACTATATGTGTGTGTGCATATATTTGTGTATAGATAGAGCGTGAGAGAGAGAGAGATGGTTGCCATTCATTTGTTGGAAAATCCATGTGTGAGAAGCACAAATGAATAACCATAAAAGAGTGAATAAACAAACGAGTGACTGCGCATTTGTGAGAATCACATTTGGTTGAATTCAGTCTTTACAGAGTGAAGGTATGGAGGAATATACAGTAAAAGGAACGGTTCAATGAAAATATGGTGGCTTTGAAAATGTGCAAGCCTGCATTATAGTAAGTAGTGTGTATGTGTGAGGTGTTTGCTGGTTAGGGTTAGGTAAGGGAATATATTTAGTGTTGCACATGATTGGTGCTCTGAGTGGTTTAGGTCATTTTGTCTTAATTAGTGGTACTGTTAAAAAACATTTTTTAGAAATGTAATGTGTAATGTTAGGGGTAGTAGCTGCGGTGGTGAAGCAGTTAGCATTGTTGCCTCACAGCAAATGGCTCTCCGGTTCGATTCTCAGCTGGGGTGCCTTCTGTGTGGAGTCTGCATGTACTCCTCCATGGTTGAATTTACTTTAAAAGACATGCAAGTAGGTGCGTGAGTAGGTGTAACATCCTTGAAGTTTAGGGGCTGGGCTGGCAACCCGACACCATAAAAATTCACTGCCAATCATTAGCAGACTGGAGTTCCGCTGTGGTGACCCCTAACTGGTAAAAACTGAAAGAAAGACAATGTGTAATGTTAGGGGTAAGGCCAAGGTCAGTAATAGGGTTAGGGTAGTGTCAGCACACATGACTAAGGTAGTGCAGGGGTGACCTACATGAAATATCAATACTAGACTGCTACAGAGAAGACAGAGACACCATGCAAGAAGGCATCTGCTGGCCCTATCTGTGGCCCTGTAGGAAGCATGGAAAAACTATCCCAGTGGATATTAAGGTATATGTAGCTTTATGTATTTTAACTACAAGGACTTTTCAGTGCCCCACAGGAGACACAATGGGGGTTTTAAAAGTCTTCGGGCTCATGAATAGTCTATTATTTCCGCAATGCAATGTTTTAACATGTGAGGGAGCATGTCTGGTTTCCATGTACTCCTGAGAACAGAGCTACCATTATGCAAGATTTCTCTACTATTATACTTATGGAGAAATGTGTATCAGTATACAGCCAGGGAAATGAGGTACTGGGACTATAGATTGCACACATATTAGAATAGAAGCCCCACCTGCTGATGTGGGAAGGAGGTATGTGAACTGAAAAGGGTATCACTCAATCAACTAGTCTATAATGTACAAGGGATCACCTATAATATCTGTGCAGACTACCCAGGTAGTTTCCATGACTGCCACATATGGCACAACAGTGATCTGTACCTAAAGTTTTTAAGAGGTAACTTTGGACAAGGGTATTTAGTAAGGGATCCAGGATGTAAACTAGAACCTTGGCTCATGAGTCTTTTGAGAAACCCACATAACCCCACTGAGCAAGATTACTACAATGCACATACACAAACTAGAAATATCATAGAGTATGTATTTGGGCTGCTCTAATCACTGTTCTGCTGTCTGAATACATCTGGAGGTGACCTGCAATATGACCTCACCACCTCAACCAAAATATTGACTGTGTGTATCATCTTACATAATATTATACTTAGAAAACAGTTGTAACATGGTTTCTCAGGACAGAAACCACAGCTCGCATTACCATGGGTAGTGGCAGCCGACACAGATAATCTGTCAGATGTGCAACCACAATATGCCATGGCACACTGGTAGAGAGGAAGCAAATTTTACACAAACTCATGACTTAATTAAATTAAGAGCTAAGCAGATACAATCGGTAACACTGGTGTATACAGACAAACCAGACCTTTCTTGCCCATGCAATGCTAGATGCTGTTAGCATCAGACATAGTCATCCTCAGGCTAAGACATTCTCATGAGCAGTAACAAAAGTGAGTAATGAACCTGTAATGATGAGATACTTCAATACATACACAGAAATAAGCAGTAAGTAAAAATCAATGATACATATACAGGAATATTATAATAGCTGATTTATCCAACAAATGCAGACCCTAGTGATGATGCATTCAAATACAACAGTCTATTACATTTCTGTGCATTTCATTGCCACCTGTTCAACAGGCATAACCAGCCCAGGCCAAAAAAATCCCACTAGGGGTAGGGCAATGTCAGCATCATCTGCACATGTGTGGATGATCAAGACAGATATACAACTTTAATGTATTTGTTTATATTTTGTACTCATAAACACATATAATTACTTACAGTTCTACTGTGCAAAGAAACGTTTTTGCAGAAACCAAGGATTGACTGTTCACTGTGTGCATCAGATATATGCAGTCCAGAACATACACCCTTCCAGAGGTCAGGACACTCTCAGCATCATCAGCATTAGGGGTGAACAAGCTGTCCTACACAACTACTTCTACTGATGTTACTGCTAATACTACTCCTACAGAAGGTAAGAATATTAAACAGGTAAAATTAGTATGTATCTAAATGAAAACAAGACCTTTCACCAAACAAGCATTAGCTGGCCACACTGTGCATCAGGCATAGAAAGCCCTAATTCACAAATTATGCAGGCAGGGCACAGTCATCATTATTCCCACAGTGTATTTGTGTGTGTATTTGGGGAGAGTTACAAGAGGGCAGGTCTTACACACAGAAACTGTATATGTGAGTGTGATAGATGAAGTCATAGCAATTATGTACTCGCAGGGCCAGTATTTCAACTTTCCAGACATCCATTTTAAAGTGTATGTGTGGGCTTGTGTGTGTGTTTGTGTTTGTGCTTGTGTGGTGTCATGGTCAACATGAAGTGTACTGCACATGAGTCTTTGGGGACAAAGCCACAGCACTGGTGCCAGCATTATGCCCAGGCATCCTCAACAGGTGTGATATTCTCACAGTTGAGGATCAAATTCTTCCTGGATGCCTCTGACCACATGAACTACCTCTGGCAAGAGCTGGACTGCTAATTATACAACCCTAGCTTGATATCAGAGTGCTACCCAAATGTGAATGATGTCTGCTGGATGAGATGTCATCACAACTGTGTTCACAGCCATGACCATTTGGATGACCACATCCAGATGAGGATACATCCACCACCAATGTAACATTGGAAGTACTTTCACTGCAAGAGCAGGATCTGGCACAAGCATGACCATACTGGTTTTCATCTGATGATATACCAGCAGACCAGCATTGTGGATACTACCCCTTCCCCAAGACATGATCCAGAACACACATGGGATGTCCCAGTGCATCATTCATTCTGCCCAAAGAGTTATACCCATGGTTCATGGGGTCCTGTACATCAGAATGCACAACATGCAGTGGTCTGGATCTCTTTTCTGAGGCCCTGGTGGAGCTTGCCTGTGGCTCCACAACAACCCTGCACATACGTTGGGTATCAACTACTGACTGAACAATCTCAGGTAGAAAAAAACTTTCTTGGCCTCTATAAACAAATTGATCAACCCTGGCCAGACAGCTCAACCAACTCTGAGTACAAATAACAATTCTGAAAGTATAACCAACCAGTTCAACTCTTATTTCATAGAATCTGTTGTATACTTAATAAAAGATCACTTCAACACCCCCCCACACACCCACAATATATTTAATGACATAACCTGCAATATTTTTACAACCTGTCCCATCATCTACCATCAAAAAAGCTTCTACTCAAATTAAAACTAACAATTATTTCTCCAGACAATCTGTCAGGGGAATATCTCAGGGTTGCAGCTGACTCTCTAGTTTATACAGCATCAATTCTAATAAACTATTCAGTCATGCTTCCTTCCAATTTGCAAAGAGAACAAATTAAAAGAGCTCACCAACTACAGATCTATGGCTATCCTATCTCCCCTATCAAAAATTCTTGATCAATGTATTCATAATAAACTACTCATCTCTATACTAAACCAGAAATTACTCACCTCACTCAGCATAGCTCCCAACCATACCACAACACCAACACTGCCCTTCTTAATTTCACAATCCACCACAAACATGCACAGAAATGCTGGTGACATAGTATCTGCAGTATTCTTTGACCTGTACAAGGCTTTTGATACAGTCTCCTACTCTGTTCTACTTACTAGACTTCAGCTTAACCCACCTGCCATTTCCTGGTTTGACAGTTTCCTGTCTAACATAGGTTCATAGGTTCATAGGTGTGTACTAAGCTAATGGACCTGGGATCTTTACAAACCTAGACATAGGATTAACCTGGCATTGTGCCACCCAACCTTAGTTCCCAGTGCCTCTGTTGAGTAGAGCCACTGGAGTTATCCCTGAGGTGAATTTTCTATTTCCCATCCACTCATCAAGATTTCTCTTGAAGAGGGTCAGCGAGGTACTCTGTTTGACATGTATGGGAAATCTATTCCATAGCATGGGCAGTCTCTGGGTTATGAACCTGTCCCTCCAGTATGTTCATTTGGTTGTGGTAATGAGGTTGAAGTCTCTGGAGCATGATTGCGGAGGGATTGGGATTTCTTTAGATGTAGCATTTCTAACAGAGCTGGGTCAGACATGGCTTTGTAAGTCAAGCAGAGAATGCCTCTAGGTGGGCGATATGAGACAGAGAATAGTTGGAGTTTTTTGAGTCTGTCCATATAGGAAGGCCTGGGATCCTCCTTATGAGATACTTTTGTGGCCTCTCCATGTTGCAGGTGTCCAGTGAGGTACATGCCAAATGGGGCATTGTACTTGATGATTGGCCTAATGAGGGAACAGCAGAGGGAGACAATGACCTCTTTCTTCCTGGATGCAAAACCCTTAGCAATGAGATGTGCCACATAGAAGGACATTCTGACCACAGTGGCAATATGGTGATCAAAAGAGAGGTTACTGTCAACCTGTGTTCCCAGATCTCTTATAACACCTTCTGTTTTCAGTGGACAACCAATGATGTGGTAAGTCATGGGAACCGGGTTTTTTCCCAAAGGGGATGACACATTTTTTGGCATTGAACTTAAGGCCATGGTTCTGACACCCTTCATTGGTCTCAGTGAGGCCATTCTGTAGGATGTCAACATCACTTGGGGAGTTAATAATAGCTCCCAACTTGGAATCATTTGCAAACTTTGTCAGCCAGAGTCCCTTCATGTTGGCCTGGACTTCAGAGAAGTAGATACCAAACAGGAGAGGACCCAGGACCAAAGCCTGTGGGACTCCACTTGTGACTAGTCGGCAATCTGACTTGGAGTCAGCTACTTTCATACTGTGGGTTCTATCCGTAAGCCAGTTTGCAACCCACCTAGTAATATAGGGGTTGATGCTACATGCAACAATCAGTGTGATGGCAGTTTGAAATCTCAAACTTTCTTCTGGTAGCTATGAATGTTCCACAGGGATCTCTTCTAGGTCCACTTTTTTAACATTTTTTATAAATGATCAGGAAGTTAGTAAATATGCTTCTACAATACAATACACAGATGACTCAACCCTGCTCTGCTCTGCAAAGTCTCTTGATCAGCTTCAAAAACTCACACTACAATCTTTTCTCTCTATTGAATTATGGACCAATCAGTTGCAACTCCGACTGAATCCAGGAAAACAAAACTACTCTTGTTTACCCCCAAACAGTACTATGGAAAAAAAATATTCTCACTAACCTCTTCTAACAAAACTTCAAATATTCACAAGTACTAAACTTCTAGGTGTAACCACAGATGAGAACCTCAAATTTGACCTCCATATAAAAAAGCAGACAAATAAAACAATCAAAATCTTTGTACTCTATACAGGATAAAATCCTACCACATTGAAATGGCTAGAAAACAAATAGCTAGTCTTCTCCCTACCCTACCATATGGTGCTTCCATCTTCACTAACCTACTGATGATGTAATCACAACAACTTGAGCCATGCTAGAATAAAACAGCAGAATATGTCACTAATCTACCCCACAGAACTCATCCTTGCCTCACCCTGTAGAAACTCTTCTGAACAGAATTCTCTAACTCTCAGCTCATACCTGATCTATTACCCAGAACAATGCACTAGTTTGGCCTACACTCTCCAGCATTTCATACCTAATAGAATGCTAAGATCAGGTGACAAAGTGCTATTAAACATGACCAAATAAAAAAATCTATCATGAGATTCTCTCTTCTTCTTCCATGTGTCAGAAATGCAGAACTCTATCCCACATCTCCTAAGAGCAATTTCCAAACCAAAACTCTTCAAATAATAGCTTAAGCAACACTTAATAGACTTCTCATCCTTTGCTTACTCTACTCAAGGTTAAACTCAACTGATAATTCATGTAAATTCCTTTCAAGCACTACCCCCTCTATTTTAATCTTTTTCCTTTCTCTCCCACCCTCCCTGCTCACCTCCTCCCATCCCCTTTTCCCTTACCTTTCTCAATTACTACACTATACTCTTTTAATTTTCTGCTCAGACTCATTCTCTTTTGTCCCCTGCCCTACTTTTCCCTGTATCATATATTGTCTCCTATAAGGGTAGCACTTCAAAGGAACTGTATTATAGCCTTGTTATAAGAATTTTGACTATAGCTTATGCAGTATGTTTACTTTCTATTTGAGACTATGTACCTTAAAATGAATGCACAGTAACTACCTGTAAATGTTAATCTACTTACTTGATCACCTCTGATAACCTAAATTATATTTGTGTTTGTCTTTTCTTAACACCTATACTGATCTCTGCCTTTGCGGAGCTTATCTCCCCAGGTTTCCACTGAAAACAGGCTCTGCCTAATCAAACTTTCCTGGTAAATAAATAAATAAACAAACAAACAACATAGTAATATAATACAAGGCTAAAAGAACTCAATCAGGCATGCACATGTTAGAATCTTAAAGAGTACTTCATGTAACGAATGCAAAAATAAAAGTATGCCAGTACCATGTGCAGGTGATCATTATACCTCAGTGGAGATGTACCTAGACACAGTTTTAGCTGATAGAGTTATTATCAGTATAGAACATAATATAAATTGTAAAGGTGAATGTAATATGTATTTTTGAATAACATGCCTGCAGCATTAATAGTGGAAATTCTCTGAGTTTGGTTCATCACTGCCCCAACATCCAGCACAACATTGTAACACTCTTTTGAGCTGCCTGGATCCCTAATAGTTGACAGTAAATTCTCTGACTCACTGAGTGGTGGTTCAGTAGATGACCCACCCCTAATAACCCTTCACTCCCCTGCCACACATTTTTTTCTGTTAGTAGCCTTTTTAATCATGTCAGTGGCCCTATGTCAGACCATATGGTACACATGGCTCTGCCTACTAACAGCATTAACATTGCTGACCACCTGCCATCAGACATGGTCACTGGCGAGTTTGTCAGCGGAATTTGTATCAAGGAGGCATCCACCATGCAGAATGTGAGCCTGTATTATGATCGCATTCTCAGCATATGAGAAAGGAGGCTTCTTTGAGAATGATCCCTTATTATTTTTGGGGTTTGGAGCCATATCCCTGTTGTGGTGGAAGAAGAAATGTATATGAGGCAAAAACATAACACACTGTGTGGGTAGTACAGGTTGTTACACTTATGGATCAACTTATATCAGTTTGCAGTCAGTAACTAGCATCACAGAAAACAGTCTAAACATTAGTATAAGCACTGCAATATCCCATATGCATTACTCTCTCAAATAATAAAACTTATAAACTACAGAAGTCAACAAACAATAGTAGATGCAATAATATCTACAACTAATAAGAAGAGAGAACATTGTAAGCAGAAAAAAACAGTGGTTAATGTTACAAAAACCTACATAACTCATTCAAGTCATAGACAGCCTTAACTTTTAAGGATGTTACAATAATACTAAAGAACTCTAAATACATGAATATGTTTGTAGTCTGAACCCCATGAAATACAATTAAGATAACTGGAACAAAATTTATTCAAAACACTGCAGGTACACAACAGTTGTCACAAACAATTTATCAACATACTATGAAGTAGCAATTGTCTGGAAGAATGCAGACCTTGAAAGATTTCAAACAGTGTCCTATGTTTTCCTAATCAAATTGTTGTCAGTAATTTGTTTGGTAGCTCTTGGGAAACCAAACCGTCTTCCCTAGCACAATGGAGGTTGCATAGCTCCGTATCATGCTTATATAGTGTAGATTATCCCTCTGGGCACATAGAATATGTTAATTAGCTCTCAACTGATTACCATTTCTGAAGCAGTCAATTTGCTTGTAGTGCTGTTGAGATAAACATGGTATCCATTCCTACATGATGATTTGGACATACCTGAGCAGCACAAGAGCAGGTATTAAGGGTTTTGACTTGTTAGTGCCTTGCAAGTGTGTCTCATTAGCAGTAGTCATCCGTCAATGACAATGTCAATACACATTTTTGTCCAAATTTTGTAAGAATATGAGGTGCCTGTGCACAAATCTCACACACGGAATGAAGATGGCTAACAATGTGACTGAAACCTACAGCATATGTGTAATGTAAAAAACAATATTTTTACTTATGGTGACCTTTAAGACATTCCTCGCACACAGATAATATAATGAAATAATACATAACAGATATCAATAATTCTTGCTTTGCAGATGTTTTTTTCTAAACTCACATTCTTCATTATCCTTGCTTTTTCAATGAGCACAGTCACATAATTATACTGTGACAGGAAAAATAATAATAATCTGATAGCATGTGTATACTGCAGAATAAATATACATTTCAGAAGTAAAATGATAAGCACATGTGCTTGGCTATCCTGTTTTTTATTTGAATTTCAGGAGTTAAAATGTTTGTTGTTGCTGTCTCATTGTAATGACATCAGTGCAGTGTTTACATCTTCTGAAGATATCATCTGTGTGAAAGTAGTGATCCTCACTGTAAGCATTTTAACTAAGAAGTCATTACATTAATTTATGAATAATGTTTTATTTTTGTTGCTTCTGTACCAGGTCCCTAATCTGGGACAGCAATCAAGGGGACTCAATCCTCATCACCGACTCCAGTGAGGGATGGTCACTAAGAACAAAGATGGATTCACACTTCAGATGCAGCTCCCTGCACCAAGCACAATTTCCCTTAAGAGCACACAGGGAGCATGCTCCAGACCAGGGGATGGACTCTCTTTCTCTCACCAGACCCACACAAAACTCCACACTGACCACTTTGGAGCTCTGTGTCCCTGTTCCCAGTAGCTGAGCAGTCACTTGGATATTTGAGTTTCACACACACACACACACACACACACACACACACACACACACACACACACACACACACACACACACACACACACACACACACACACACACACACACACACACACACACACACACACACACACACACACACACACACACACACACACACACACACACACACCTGGGTAAAGATTGCACAGATTTATCAGTTGTACCCTTTTCCACCCAGACTCTGAGGTAATCACACTGCCACCAGTCAGCTACACTAAGGGTCTTACAAAGAGTACCCAATTATTCTGTACAAAATTAATACTTATACAAATGGTAGGGTGTGACCAAAGCAGCAAGGCTTTCAGGAGTGGCAACAGTATCATTAAAACAAGCATAAGTATTCTCAAGATGTAAAACGTATTCTCTAAAGGACCAGCCACAATGAAAGGTATTAAAATAGGTAATGATAAATAATAAAACAGGAAACAGGAGAATACTGAATACAATAAACAGTAGAGTTTCAACCACAGAGATATAAAAAATAATGCAGTTGGACAATTTCTCACAGATACAGAAAACAACACTAGACTATTCTCATTAAATGTCCCTGACTGACTAAAGAATTATGTTCCCTGGCTACTGATGTGTACCGAGTGTCTTACCACAGCAAAAGCCAGATTACATTTCTCTTTGTCTGTGTGGATGTGTGAGATATATATCCTGTCAGAAATCTTTCCTGTCAGGTTCCAGAGTGCTGCTGTGAGAGTTCCAAAGAAACCAGATGCTGGCTAGAGGTTGACATCACCTCTGGTCACTTGACTCTGGTACAATACACACACAGAATTTCGCTAAGATCTGTGTCAGCATCTGAAAACTAAACTTTCCAGCCCTCCAGGGTTCTCTGAAAAACATACGCATTTGATCAGTTACAACTATACAACCTAATATACATGCATAGATTCTTCCTGTCCAGCAGGACCTACTGTTGCATTTTTAACACAAGTAACTTTACAAATATATTTCTAACTCAAACATCTGTACAAATCGGTGAGATAGTCAAATAACATAAAATTCTTTACAAATCTCCAGCTAGCTATGCTAGTGTATGTACACATGTACTGCCCTACTCTTCTTGGAACAGATGGCACTACCTCATAACATCACATCTCTCCCCCTTTGAAAACTCAAGCTAGTTTTTTTAAATGACTCTAGGAAAACATTGCTTGAAAGAAATGGGCCTGTCTGGGAACACATTAACCTCTACCCTGTCTTGAGACCCCAACTGCATTGGCTTTGCTGACCTCACTGTGGTACTGCACTGTCATGTCATATGCCTGCAACCCTAGACTCCACCTTAATAACTTAACATTTTGCTTCCTGGCTTAATGTAGCCATGTTAAGAGATTCTGCTCTGTAACCACAGTGAATGTCCTCCCATACATATGGGGCTGAAGTTTTTGCAGTGTCCATACTATGGCTAAACATTATTTTTCTACAGCTGTGCAACATTCCTCTGTCAGTTGGAGTCTACAACTAAAATAGACAACTGAATGCTCTTTTCCCTTCAACAAAATCTAGCTGAAACAGCTCCCACCCCATGGTTTGAAGCCTCCACCTACACAACAAATTCTTTGCTGTAAACTGAACTGGCTAACACAGGGGGGTCCTCCCAAGGCCCTCTTTAAGATTTTGGAATGCCTGCTCATAGGCTGGGGTCTACCCTACCATACTGTGCCTGTTTTCCCTCATCAGGTCTGTGATTACCAAATCACTCTCAAGCTCCTCCTGCCACCGACTGCAAATACTCACCACAAAGGCCTGCTTATCATAGTAAGACTTCATCATGTTAACATGGTACAATTTGTGCCCCTGCCTCCTGCCTAGCAGGACCTTCCTTACCACTTCAAAGGGTCCTCCTAAGCTACCTGCAGCTTATTGTGTCTGACAGGAAGGAGCACCATAACCTGCTGTCCCACAGCATACTCTCGCACTCGAGCATTCCTTTCATACCAGACCATTTTCTGCTGTTGGGCTCCTGCCAGGTTCTCCTGGGTCAAGCTCATGAACTTCCTAAGCCTTGTCCTGAGGTTTAGGACATATACAACAACAGACCGCTTGTGTGTTTCACACTCACTGTCCCACTCATCATAAATGAAATCTAAAAACCTCGTTACCCTATGCCCATCCCAGCAACCCAAAGGGTGAAAAACCTGTGGATTCTTGGGGTACATCTCTGTATGCAAACAGCAGATGGGGCGAATATTTGTCTCACTGTCTCTTAAAATGTTTTGCAAATGCCTGCAGCATGGTCTTTAGTGTAGAGTTTAACCTTTCCACAAGACCATTAGTTTTGGGATGGTGGAGGGTGGTCTTTAGATATTTCACCCCACAGCACTTCCACAGACAAGCCAGCAGGTCCAACATAAAATTGGCACCACTGTCAGTATTTTTCTTGGTAATCCTACCTTTCTGAATGCCTTTAACAAAGCATTTACCACCTTCTCTGCCTCAATGGAGAAAATAGCCACCTCCTCAGGGTATCTAGTAGCATAATTTACTATGACCAGGATATACTTCTTCCCTGTGGAATGTGGGGTATTCAGAGGCCCCACAATACCTATAGCTATCCTCTAAAACAGCTCCTTAAGCACAGGCAATGGCATCAAAGGAGCCTTGGCCTTGTCTCCTGCCTTGACTAACTTTTGGCACTGCTGAAAGGTCCTTAAGTACCCTATTACATCCCTTGCAATCCCATGTCAATAAAAGTTCTGCATAATACGTGTCTTGGTATGCTTTATGCCCATATGACCTGCAAAATGAATGTCATTGGCTATGGCCAGAAGTACCAGATGGTAGGCTCTGGGTACTACCAACTGCTGTATTACCACATCTTCTAGCTCTCTCTCAGGGGTTCACTCTCTATACAGTAACCTTCTCTTCCAGTATAAAGTCTCCTATTTTCATTGAGAATCAGCTGCCTCCTTAGCTACCTCCCACAATCCTCCTAATTTAGGGTCCAAAAGCTGAGCCTGTCTCAATTCTACCTTTGTGACCCTTCCCAACTCCCTTTCCACCAGAAGCCTGATCTCTTCTGACAGTGGCACCTCACTGTCAGCCTGGGTACTATCACTCACCTCTGCCCTTGCAGTATCTCTGTCCATGGGAACATCAGTACCTACCAGCATCTATGGCTCACTTTCAAGATCACTACTACAGGGTAGCTCCCTCCCTGAAATAGGTACCTCACAAGTCCCAGCTTCAGGTGTGGGGTCTATCTAGGTCTCCCCCAGGCTACCTGACCCACATGCCTGTCTCCAAACCTGGCTGCATATAACTGCATAAACACAAGATACTGCACTACTGAAATCATTCCCTATCAAGACATCTGCAGGGATATCCTCAAACACACCACACCTACCTGCTTGCTTCCTTTTCCACCTTCACAGTCAAGGTGAACCCTGGCTAAAGGCATTTGGAATGGGGTCCCTCCTAAAGCTCTGACTGGTGTGGACTGCCCAGGCAGGTACTGCTCCTCTTTAACCAATGCAGGCTTTACAATGGTTATGTTAGAGGCTGTGTCTCTCTTAGCAGTGGCCTGTCTTCCATCCACTAAGATAGGATGCAAACATTGGTGATAATTTGGTACCCCTGTTGTTTCCAGACAACTTACCACTAGTATGCTGTCATTCCCACTTGCTGACTCCTTCATGTTTTGTTCCCCACCATGCTTCAGTGGACATTTGTATGCTACATGGCCCTTCTGGTTACATTTAAAACATCTAACCCTTGTTCCTGGCTGTGTACTTGAACTAGTGGCTTCCCCTGTTACTGGTGTACTCTGTGGAGGTGGTTTAGGCTGCCTACCATGGGCTCCTCTATAACCATGTGCAGCACCGGGTATCCCATTCTTATGCATCAATGCCCTGCTTGCTAAGTAAAGATCCTCTTTTCTCCCCAGCTCATCTGCAGAGTTACACTCCCAGTCTGCCAACCAGATTTGCATGTCCTCAGGTAAAATGGTAAGGGCTTGTTCCCTCACCAAAGGTCTACTAGCCCTTCAAAAGTTGTGACCTGATACCCACTCACCCACCCACCTATGAAAATAAGTGCTTAACTCAGCAATATAATCACATGCACTTTCATCTGCCTTGCGTCTGTGCTCACAAAACCTTTTTTTTCTGTAAGCTTCAGGTGTTAACTTAAAACATTACAGGAAACATTTTTTATCACAGTGTAAACAATCAGTATCATACAATTTAGAAACAGCAATTACAGCTTTACCATGGAGTAAGGGGATCAGGAATTATACCCAGAGCCTTTGGTCAATATTATACTGTTTGCATAACCTTTCAAATACATGAATAAAACAATCAAAATCATCACCCTCGGTAAACTGTGATAGGAATTTACTGACCTTTATCCTTCTGCTGTTCAGTTATTCCATTCCCCATTATCTCCATGACCCTGCCAAAGAGTCTGCATTTCCCTCTCATGTTGATGCTGTTTCTCCTTTTCTTTGGCTTCCAAATGCCACAGTCTCTCTGATGATTCTAATTTCATCTGTTTCTCCAGTCATTGAGCTGCTAGTTCAAGTCTCTTTAACTCCAGATGGATTTTTAAGTCCTCTGAGGAAAAGGTGAACTGCCCTGTTTATGAAGACTACCTATTCCCATCACCGGACTGGTTGTCTTCTGGCTTTCTGGTCCATGCTCCAGCTGTGACCAAGGCAGAAATCATTTCCTCTTTAGTCATTCTGGCATGCACCAGTCTTTTGGCTTCACACACCTTGGCCAACTGGTTCTTTGTCAACTTACTGTAATCCTCTGCTGACATTCTTGCCTGCTTTCCCTGATTAAATGAAAGCAACAAAAATAAATAAAACTGTTGTGAAAATGAAACTCTGTATGTTTACCTTGTGGCTGTTGAGAGTACACACACCTTCAGTGATAACTGGCCAGTGGCTACTGAAGTTCAACAAATATTCCACCCAGCTGCCACTAATATGTGACGGGTCACTACTTTGAGCCAGCAATTAAGGAAATTCAATCTTCACCGCTGACTCCAGTGAGGGACAGTCACTAAGGGCAAAGATGGAGTCACACAGTATTTTCAGATGCAACTCCGTGCACCAAGCACAATTTCCCTTAAGAGCATACAGGGAGCATGATCCAGACCTGGAGATGGACTCTCTCTCTCTCTCCAGATCTACACAAAACTCCACACTGACAACTTTGGAGCTCTGTGTCCCTGTTCCCAGTAGCTGACACACCCACCTGGATATTTGAGTTACACACACACACACACACACACACACACACACACACACACACACACACACACACACACACACACACAAACACCTGGGAAAAGCTGGCACAGATTTACTAGCTGTGGCCCATTCTGCCCAGACTCTGCTGTAATCATGCTGCCACCAGTCAACTACCCTATGGGTCGTACAAAGAGTACCCAAGTATACTGTCTAAAATAAATACTAATAGTAGGGTGTGAGTAAAGCAACATGGCTTTCAGGAGCAGCCACAGTGTCACTAAAACAAGCATAAGTACTCTCAAGATGTTAAAAGTATTCTTTAAACCACAATTAAAGGTATTAAAATATTTAATGATAAATCATAAAACAGAAAACATGAGAATACTGAATAAAATAAACAACAGAGTTTCAACCACAAAAATATAAAAATAATACAGCTGGATAGTTTCTCACATATATAGAAAACAATACAAGACTATTCTCACTCAATGTCCATGACTGACTGAATAATTACTGTTCCTAAGTACAAACTAAAGCAAGGCAAGCTGATGTTTGCTGAGTGTCTTACCACAGCAAAAGCCAGATGATACCTGTCTTTGGATGTGTGAATGTGTGAGCTATATATCCTGTCAGAGTTTTTTCCTGTAAGGTTCCAAAAGTGCTGCTGTGAGAGTTCCAGAGAAATGAAATACTGGTTAGATGATGACATCACCTCTGGTCACTTGGCTCTAGTACAATATACACACAGAGCTTTGCTAAGATCTCTGGGAGCATCTGAAAGCTATAACACAATTTCAAACTTTTCACCCTTCCAGAGTTCTCTGATAAACATACACATTTGATCAGTTACAATAATACAACATAACATACATGCATAAATTATTTCTGTCCAGCAGGACCTACTACTGATGCATTTTTAACACAAGTAACTTTACAAATATATTTGTATCTCAAACATCTGCACAAATCAGTGAGATAGGCAAATAACATAAAATGCTTTACAAATCTCTAGCTAGCTATGCTGGCATATATGCACATGTACTGCCCTACTCTCCCTGGCACAGATGGCACTACCTCATAACATCAAATCTTCATCATTCATTCTTCAGTTGGCAAAGAATATTAGTACTGCCTTTTGGAAAATGACAGATCCTATCCCATGGCAAAAACTCAAAATTTAATTTTGCATGCTCAAAGACTTATTAGTAGGACAAATGAGACTGGTGATGCTGTGCCTTACTTAGCATTCTGGACATTACTGAATGCAATAAATTACTATTCTGTCATAGCTGCCTGAATGGCTCCATGTGTTAATGAACTATGCTCTGAATGGCAGCACAATAGGTGCAGGGTTTGAATCACCATTAGGGATAGTTTGCTTTTACATGGCATAATATGTGTAATCCTTTTTTATTTTCTTTATTTTAATGTAACATACACATGCAATGTATAATATTTATGTTACAACATAAATGGGTGCTGTGGCTGTTAAACCTGATAATCTGACCTATGTGTCTGTTGCATTGCTCACGTTACTATTATAGTAATGTCACACTTTCTTTGTGCCTGGTGTATAATAATTATTAGATGTACAATAACATAAGGAAACAAAACTAGCAAGATAATAATTTAGTTCAATATGATGAACACAGCAACACAGCTTTCAAAGATTGAATACTGCTTCAGTAGCATATCTGTGTAATTAACAAGTGTAAAACCTAGAAATGTGCCAAGAAGAACATCCCCTCCTATACACTTTGTATGTTCCTTTCTTGAATGTTTGTTCTGCCATGAAATAACAATGCTGTTTTTTTTAAACAGCACATTACTCACATGGACAGCAATTGTATTCATTTTTAATCTTTGCATGGCATTTGGCATGAGGCACTGTAAGTGTGTTCCAGAATGACTGCAGGAAAAACAGCACTTTATATCTATGGCAAAAACTAAAAAAATATGAATACAATAAGGCTTTCCCATCTGATGCACAAATAAGCTTGGTTTTGGCATACTTTACTTAGCACTGAAGATATTAAAACATTAATTCAACTATTCCATGTATACCATCTGTGACTGGAATTATTATTCCACTGATGGAACAACTTATTTACAAGGTTTCTAGAGGTATACTTTTGTGGTCCTCACATTACAGACTTGTGTTAGCTTCCCTGGGGAATTAATACACAGAGTTAAGAAGCTCATGTTCCATTTTGTCATAGATTTGATTCCAAGGTGCTATCACTCACATTTTATCATTTTTTTAACACTAAGGCATCCTTTAAAACTGAAACAAAATGTACATAAGGACAACATAGAAGAACAATATCATGCAGGTGATTTCATATTTGTGTGTCATATGTTTAACCATCCCTGAGTACATGCACAGAGGTGGGACAATATCATCTGAAATGTAATGAGATATCAACATTAATCAGCATGAGCTGCACACAGGCTAGTGCATATGAAATCTGATTTTGATGTCAATTCCCAGCCATTTATCCTGAGATCTCTGAAGAGAAAACATGGCAGGTGATGGCAATGACAGGGCTCCATTTATAGCACAGAGGTAGTTTCAAGAGCAGTGAAAGATTTTTACCTCTCTTGTGAAACATTACATCTGAAAGCTCCTGCAGAGTGACTATACCAGGTCTCAGTACAAGGCTGAGACCTGTGCAACTGGTATCTCATGCACAAGTGAACCTTGCCATCACCATTATAGTGACTTAAAAGGTGAAAACAGGACCTCCTTCCTTGAAATAAATATTATAGGTCCAATAAACCACCTCAGTCATGTACATATATTGGCCTATAGGCATGTAATACACTACCATGATTGGTAACACAAGCAAGTATTCATTGCATGTTTTTCTGTTATATGTAACTTCTGCAGACATTGAAGGCACATCAAGAAAGACTGCAATGCCTCAAACAGGCATGGGGTAAGTATGGGTTCAGGTACAGGTTACTGTCATTTCATAATAGCATTGATTTTACAAACAGGTTATCAATTATCTTGACATCAGTCCATAACTGTTTATTAGACAACAACATGACTAGGAATACACTTAATTTGCAAGTTATACTGTCCTGTATGATTAGCTCATGCAAAACAGCAGTAGTCAATGCTTAGATAAACATAGATGTCTGTGGGCTCCAATCCAGACAACAAAGATTACTCTGTATTGTTTAATATTTAGTATCGTAATAAATAAACATAGATGTCTGTGGGTTCCAATCCAGACAACAAATATTACTCTATATTGTGTAATTTAGTATCGTAATCAATAAACATAGATGTCTGTGGGCTCCAATCCAGACAACAAAAATTACTTTATATTGTTTAAGATTTAGTATCATAGTCAATAATGTAGAATAATATGCACTTAGCTCACCTATACATTTAATGACATATTCTCCCTAAACCGGGTTTCAAATAATCATACTTTTTGTACAATTTTATAAGTGTGCAATTCAGGAAAATTATACCTTTCGAATAACAGAAACATATGGCCTCACAGAGTCATACTGATTGTAAAAATAGTAAAAAATGCACGTGAAATACATAGTGAATGGGAAAGATTACAAGTACATGAGATTCATTTTATTTTTCTCTTTTTTGTCTCTTCCTCACCCTCTTTCTCATTAACATTTTAACTTTTATTTTTTTATTACGTTCATTGCATTTTAACAATCATTCCTGCAGCATCATGCCCACAAGTATGGGAAGCTAGCCTGGTCACAGCAGTTGAGTAGCCTGGATCATCATCTGTCCACAGGTGGCTGTAGTGGCACTGCCACAGGCAGCACAGACACCCAGCACTTCTGGGTCATAACCTTCTAGTGTTGTGTCCACAACTCCTATACTGCCTTCACAATCTGCATCAGGTAGCCCTGCAATGGGAGCTAGTGCAGTAGTACCTACTGAAAATAGTGCCCATGGAGGTGGTAATCATATCACCTAACAAGAGCCGGCAGGACTAGTAGAGGAGATTATGGAGAGGGACATTGGTATCCACAACAGCCATATGAAAAGATCCCCAGAGTTAATAGCCAAATTGCTGCCCCATCCAGCAATGTCCCAGGTGTCTGTGGCATGGGATACTGATGACAGATCTGTGGATGAGGACTAGATTCCCATTGTACTCACACTAAATAAAGCTGTACCTCTGTGCTCCCATACTAAACCCCAATCATTGTGTCTGCATCCTCTTGTATCCATCACCATCCCTATCTGTCTTGCATGTCCTGTATGTCTATGCCTCCTACCTAACCTACTCCATATACCTCCCCTCGTATTCCTAAATGTCCTCCTCACCACTCCTCTCTCTCTTAAAACAAATTCCCCATGCATAACTCTCCACTTCGGATATGTCTGTATATGACACACTTGATTTGGTTCAATTGGTCAAACATTATTTAATTGTTGTCACACATCCTTTATGATGTCACTATACAAAATCCCAAAATTTTATACAAATACAGTGTTAGCTTGTGAAAAAGTGGATAGCTATGGTGCTCTCTCACCAGCATGTTGTACATTCCATAATTATAACCCCAGTGTCCTACCCTCTATTTCCTCCCAATTTTTACCACTGTCTTATCAACCCCATTTTGCAACTTTAATCTTGGTCAGAAAATGGATTTGTATACCACACACATGGCTAGAAATGGCCCATAAATAAAAATCTCAATTTCTGTCCTAACCTTTTGTATAATGCTAGGCATTGAGAAACACCAGTAACCATACTTATGTAATGGAAAATGCTGCTTTCTGTTCTATGGCAAAAACTGATCAGATTTCGCCTCCAACCACATTAGTATGAAGCTCCTCATACTACTATGCTTAGTCCCTCTGCATGACACAAAAAGAGTACTGATATTATTATGATAAGACAGTCATTATTAAGGGATTTTAATTAGTTAGTTAGGGGATTAGGTCTAGATCTGTGGATGCCATTGCCTCCCTTTATTCAGTCTTCATTAGGCCAGTCATTAAACATAATGGCCCCTTTGGCATGTATCTGTGTAGACACATGCAACAACTAAACCACCCACAGAGATAACATGCAAAAAGGAGAAAAGGCCTAAACATCATGTCCTACATTGATAAACTCATAGGCCTGTCACTTCACTCTGCATTCTACAGACTACTAAGAGGTCACTTATGTCTGGCATACAAAGCATTTTCTAATCCAATACTGATGGATTTACTGTATATCACCAAGTCAAGTGTTATAAGAAACAGTCTAGGGATCTATATCTCTTCTGTAACATCAAGAAACTGGTTTGGGGGGACAGGTACATCTATCTCACAGAGGATACCACTGCTCAGGAAAAGACTCCCCATCCACATAAAACAAAGTTCAGCCCTGTCCGTATCCAACTGCAACTTGAATCTATGGATGAGAAACAGAAACGTTATACGAGGACTGTCTCCTGTAATACTAATAGACAGAGGCAGCTCCTAAATGCTTTATCCTATGCCTGAGTCCCCTCAAATTATCTGTGGTATGATCACAGCTACTCTCATCATGTGACCATGGGATGGAGAAGGTCAGTCTCTAACCAAATGGGATAAGTTAGTTCAAGCTTATAGCTTCAAGTTTATAATGGCCTATGAGGTCAGCTAACCTAGTACTTACCTGCAAACCTATGAACCTATTATTATATGTATAACAGGATCAAGGGCTTAATGAACACCTAATGGGATGTTTCAGTTATTACTACAGTATGTTCTGAACTGTGATCCACACATTGCTGGTCTCTGATTCACAAAGATTTTTCCTTCCTTCATACATTTGTCATGCTCTCTTAAACTGTGATTTCCGATAACTAGAATATGACTTCCTCTGTGATGTAAGTAGATAGTACACAAGTCTACAGAACATTGAGAAGGTAGGCACATCTTCAAATCCAGCATTGCACACAAATTTTGAAAAATCTTATTTTACATATACAATCTTACCTTCTGAAGAAGTAGATAGATAGATATGATACTCTCCCACTATCATCCTGCTTATTCTTTAACTACTCTACCAGTGTTATAACCTCTGCTTGCATTTAAAATGTTGTCCAAAAATATATTCACTCACTACACACATGGCCAGAAATGACTTATGAACAGAAATCTCCATTTCTGTCCTCATCATTTGCACACTACTTAGCATCAAGCAGCATAGCTTAGTGATGCGTCTTGTCTTATACTAAAAAAATAAATAAACAAAAAACAATTATGTATGCACTAATATTTTGCCATTTGCCATCAGTCATGAAAATGAGTTTGGCAATGATAGATTCTGAGAGACAGAAGTGATACTTAATGGTCTCTATGAAAAGCAAGTATTACTGGATTGTTGTATCCCTGATACGAGGAGTCCATTGTAATGCAGGTGTACATTTACCTTCCAACTGTGCTGCATTGAATAGGTACTATCACAAACGTATTTGCAGATTGGTATTAATGAGTGCAGTGTTTATCTTTTGCATGTGTGCTTTGTAATTATTTTGCACATTGTGTACATGTCACAGAAAGTCATCAGTGATGCTCACATAAATACAACACTTACCTATAATAAGGACTGCATGCAGTGCCACTTGACTGTGTGACATATTTATTTATTTATTTATTTTATTTTACATTTGTTGACTGGGCTAGTCTAACTGGATATGTGTCCATTTTCAGTAGAGGCCCGGGGAGAAAAGCTCCAGGTGTAATACATAGTAAAAAATATAAAAAATCAGTCTACATAAAAATAAAGACAGTCAAATCCATAAACAGTTAAAGATGAATTCACAAAAATTAGTATACATAAAAAGTTAAGACAGGTAAATCCTTAAACACAAAAAAAATAAATTGCCAAATTGAAAAAATCTTTTTTTTTTGTGATGGCCATAACAACCATACTTTAGGGTAGCTTGAGAAAATAGAGAGGATAACTTGAGAAACAGGTGGGGTAAATAAAGGAGAGGTGTGAGAGATATAATGGGATGAGTAGAGGAATAGATCATTTTCATTGTGAAAGAAAAAAATTACTATCATGGGGGGGCAGTAGCATTCAGCTAGAAGAGGGGATAGAAAAGTTCCTGTCATAAGTATGGTTGGTGAATTATGGTAAACATTTAATGTGTTTTTGGGTGGAGAAAGAGGAGAGGTAAAGAAAGATAGGAAACTGGAGTGAGAGCTAGTCTGGGTTGATACATGGGCAGAGCCATTTATTATTAAGGTACAATTTAAGATTTTTCTTAAAGATAGGAAGGGAAGTAAGGGATGTGATATCAGTGTGTAATTTATTCCAGTGTCTCCCAACTGAGTTGGAGAACAGGCCATCAGCTGCCGAGTTATTAGGTATAGTTATGTTGATCAGAAGCTTGTTAGAGGAGCGTAAATGTTTCAGGTTATAATAAGGGGAAATGATGCTAGAGAGTATTGGAGTTTTAGTTGGTTGGTACAAGGTTTTGTGCGCTGTTAGTAGTTGTTGTAGTTTGATCTGATTTGGAAGTTCTAGCCAGCCAAGTTGTCTTAGATTAATGCAGTGGTGGGTTCTAAAGGGTGATCTAGTGGCAAATCTAGCAATGTTGCTGTAAGATATAACTAGTTTATTAAGGTTTTTTTTGGACAGGTTGGTATAAATCGGACTTGCATATAGTAAAGTAGAGATAAGATGTGTCTTGGCTAGGGTAATTCTAGTGGCAGGGGTAAGGTATGGTTTTATTCTATATAGGGTTCCTATTTTTTTGTTTACACTTTTTATAGTTGTGTTAATGTGATTTTCAAAATCGAGTTTGTTATCTATTGCAATACCAAATAGTTTTGTGGAGGTTTCAGGGGAAATACTAGTATTGTTGTTGGAAGTGATAGAGAAATGCAGGGGGATTTGGTTGCGTGTTGGGGAGAAAAGTAGAAGTTTTGTTTTCTTTGGGTTGAGTAGGAAACAGCGTTGGGAAAACCATTGTTCCACTGTGTTAAAGGCTTTTTGAGTAAGAGACTGAAGTTCAGCATGAGAGATAGCTGAGCAAATAATAGTGGAGTCATCTGCATATTGAATACAGTTAGAAAAAGGGATGGCAGATTGGAGGTCATTGATAAAGATGGAAAAAAGAAGTGGACCTAAGATAGAGCCTTGAGGAACACCTAGGGAAATAGGAAGGTGGTCAGATAGTGAGTTTTTCCAGAATACTGCTTGTTGACAGTTGTTGAGGTAAGATTGAAACCAAGTTAAGCTATTAGTATCAAGTGATAGAGAATTGAGAATGTGAAGGAGCATTTTGTGATTTACCATGTCAAAGGCTTTCGATAAGTCAATGAATAGTGCAGAAGAAAGACTGTTTAGGTTATGTTGGTGTTAATAGTGTTTGTGAAGGAGAGCAGAGCAGTGGTGGTACTGTGGGAAGGTCTGAAGCCATGTGACAGTTAACAAGTAGGTTGTTTTGGAGAAGATGATGTAGGAGTTGTTTATGGATACATTTTTCTAAGATTTTGGCTATTTTCCAGATATCAGGGACAGTTCCTTCTTTGATGGATCTATTTATCAAAATAGAGATGGGATAAGCCATAGCTTTGGCTCCTATTTGCATAAACGCAGGAGGAAGTTTGTCTTCAGAGGGTGAGGAGGGTTTAAGTTTTTGAAGTATTGAAGAAATATATGATGTGGGGATGGGAAGGAAGTGAAATGAGGGTGGAGTATTAACAGAGGAGGAGTGTAAAACTGAGGTGTCAGGAGATAGGTGACTAGCCAGGTTTTGAATAGTATTTGTGAAGTAGGAGTTAAATGTATTGGCTATTTGTATAGGGTTATCAGGGTTGGAGTCATGTGGGTTGGGTGTTATTGATTGGCCTGGGGATAATAGATTATTGATGGTGGTCCAGAATTTTTTTGGTTCCTTATTGGATATTTGTTGTAGATGAAGGTAGTAGTTCTTTTTATCTGATAGTATGGCTTTTTTTGTTTTGTTCCTACATTCGCAAAAGGTTTGGTGGTCAGCATGTGTTTTGGAAGTACGCCATTTTGCCCAGTTTTTGTTTCTGGTTATGATAAGTTGCCTAGTATTGTTGCTTATCCTGGGGGTGGGTTTGGTTTTGATTCTAAGCTTGCGTAAGGGTGCAAGCTGATCAAGAATGGATAAGAAAGTGGAGTTGAAGTATTGTACAGCATCATTGAGAGGAAGTGACTTTAGAGGAGTCCAGTTACAGTGATATAGTTGTGTGAGAAAGAGTTCTGAGTTAAAGTTTTTTTTTAAGTGTAGTGTACGGAAAGCAGTAGGGAAGGTGATGTAGGTTTTTTTCTTATAATATGGGTTAACAGGTGATTGCTTAGATCGTCTGGTAGGGTGCCTGCTGAGTAGGTTTGTTGGGGAGTATTGGTAAGTATCCAGTCCAAAATGGAGTCTTTATTGTTGCTTTTCTTAATTCTGGTTGGGCTTGAGATTAATTGAGAGAAGCCACGGAGATTGATATGTGAAGTGGGGTTTGACGGATTGCAGTGATTCCAATCAATATTTAGGTCACCAAGTATTATTGTTTCTTGTGGGACAGTGGTAGCTAGCCAGTTGTGAATGTTCTCAAGGGTGTCAATATTATTTCCTGGAGGGAGGTATGAGCAAATAATATAGATGGCTTTATTTTTGTTTACTTGTAGTTTAGAGCATATCAGTTCCGTATTATTATTTAAGGGGAGGTTCAGGTTACAGGAGCTGATTTGAAGGTGAGTTTTGTAAAGAATAGCAACACCTCCTCCCTTTTTTGTTGTGCGGTCTAGTCTAATTATGTTATATCCTGGTGGGGTAATTTCACTGTCTTTAATAGTAGGTTTTAGCCAAGTTTCAGATAGGCATAGGATGTCAAATTTGTTGATGTCAAGAAGTGCATGTAGTTGTGCAATTTTGTTGCAAATACTATGTATATTCAGATGAGCTATGGTGAGAGAGTTGGTAGCTTTGTTTAAAGGTATGGCTTTAGGGTTGTTAGTATTTTCAGTAGTTGAGGTCAGGAAGTGTTGTGGACCAGGGTTTGGATGAATATCTCCATCTAAGAGTGTGTTGTGGGGTATTTGATGTTTGGGTTTAAGGTTTAGGACAAAGTAGTAGGTAAGTTTTTTTGTTTTATGTTATAAAATCGTATATGAGTTAATCTGTGATATTTAGCTGGAGAGAACTTGGAAGAGTAGATGGGATTTTTGAATGTTACAGGACATGGTGAGATAGACGATGATGTATGAAAGCAGGGGATTGAAGAGAAGGAGTGTAATGGTTTTTCATAGGAGGTTAGGAAATAGGTTGTAACAAGAGTAGATGTGACAAATAGGAAGAATAGTGCTTGGTTATGAGATGGATAGAATGTGATATTCATTGTAGTGAGGTGAAGTAACAGATGGAGTATAAAGAATGGTTGGTCAGATAGACTTTGAGAAGTGTTGTAAGTTGTATCGAGGTAAAAGTGGAAGAAGGTCTAAGAATTGAAAGGTGTGGTAAGATGAAGGGGATGAGCGTTGTAATTGGGTTGTGTAATAGGTGACAATTGAGGAGGGGTGTGGTTGTTATGATATAAAAGTAGGACCACTGGGGGTGGGTGAAAATTGGGGGTAGGGTAGGGGAGTGGAGCGGGCTCAGACAATAGAGCAGAATGTGCAGGAAGACAATCAGCAAAGTGAGAGAAACACAGCAGGTAAGTCTGGTGGTTAAGAAAGGGAGGATAGAATGGAGAGGAAGGAAGGAAGAGATTCAAGGTAAAGGACTATAAGTTGCTGATAGCAGATTGCCTGGGGTAAAGGAGAAAAGGTGGCAGATTGAGTAAGAAGAGACTGAGAAATGAGAGACTGGGATTAGGAGTGGGGTAGGAAATAACTGGGCAGAGGCTAGTAATACAGGAGGTTAGCAGATCAAGGTAGGAAAATAACACTTTACAGAGTAAATTAGCAGAGCGCCACCTGGTGGCCACTCTTGGTATGACAATAGTTATTGTCTTATTGGAGATGGGGATGAGGAAGGGAATATGATAGAGTAAATAATGCAAGGGGTAAGACTGTGGAAGTACAGTAGAAAAAAAAGTGTGGGGGGGAGAGGCTGCTGGCTAGCCTGCCTGTTTAGTAGGCCTAGACTAGAAAGGTAAGAACTTAAATTAGAAAAATGTAATGTACATATGGTTACGTAGAGTCAGTATCGATACATACTTTCAATGCCTTTTATAGGACAAAATTTTCTGGGGGCTATAAGGGTTTTCTTAGGTACTCTAGTGTTCTAAGGCTTCCAGGAGGGTGTCAGCAGGTAAATTGTTACTGGAGCACAGTGCTGGATAAAATATAGAGGGAGATAAGGAAGAAGGCTTAAAGGATGCTAAATAGACAGTTAGGAAACATTGTTATCAATTCACAATTAACTAATTTGAATTCCATCAACTTCATTTCTTTATGTGCTAAGGCTTATGTGAAATCAGTGTACAGTGGGAGGAAAGTTAAAATTCAAACTTTCATCAAGTTATAACAGTCAGTACTTTACACAGAGAAGAAGACAAAAAAGCAACAGTTTCAAATGCAAACATATTAAATGGTAACTCAGGCAGTACTAACAAAACTCTATGCGATTAAGAAAATGCAGTATAAAATAATTACTTTATGTTTCACATCACAGAAAGTGGTATGTTGTAGTGGTTACTAGCTTTATTCTGTCCTATACTGGAGAGTATATGACATCTGTTATTCTCACCCAACACCTACTTGTTCAATACTCCCTGACTGTTACACACACACACACTCACACACACATATATATATATATATATATATATATATATATATATATATATATATCATCCATGATGATTAGCATGAAGAAATAAATATCACTTGACAGCCATTGACATAATAGTTTGGAATAACTCAAATTATTCTATTATCAGCACACCACACTTAGCTAACATGAACTGATACTTCATATCTATAAATCTGCTCAGTGGTTTAATGTACTCCTGATGAGATGTTTGATTTATTGATATATTATGTTGTGCATTGCGATCAATACATTGATATTGTCTGTTTTACAAACAACAATGCCCATTCTCTGGGTTCCTATTAGAACGACGAAAATGCATTTTGTCAAATGCGTTTTCATTGACACCTAAAGAGCGAACAGGCAAAACAGTGAAGTGGCTGTTCAGCAAATTCTTTCCCTGGGAAAGAAGTCACTTGACTGCTTTATTGCTTTGCCATGTTCTGTACTGTAGTGTGGTCTCAGGGATTCCCTTGTCTGGCATAGCTACCGAGCATGAATGTGCAACAGTTACTGACCTTAGGGTTAGGGTGCGGGTTAAGGTAAGTGCATATGTTTTAAAATGTTTACTTTTTTGTGTGTTAGATGTATGGTTGAGTAATGTGTGCATGTGTTTTCAGCTGTTTACATTTTTGGGGTGGTAGAATTAGGGTTAAGGTATGTGTGTATGTGTTTGGAACTGTTTTCTGTTTTTTTTTTTTTGGTTGGAACAACGATTTCTTTCCCTAGGGAAGAAATTGCTGTTCTGAGGTGTCGACATTTTCAGCTTTCGCTGAAAAAGGGTCGATGAAACATTGTTTGCTGATTTAAGCATTTAATGTTTTAATACAGGCCCTCATTCTCCCAAACATGCATTGTTCTCCACACAACGTTGCGCTGTCTGACACTTATACCTAGATTTCTCCTATGGCAACGGTGGTAAATATACAGCTGTAGAACATGTGAACTTATATCAGGCAAGTATTCCAATGCACCAGTGATACTAATATGAGTGTGCCAGAAAACAGTAACAGTCAGGACTGGCTAGCCAACAGACCCTGATTTGTGCAATTCCACTAAATGGTAACATTTACACAAGGAGATGAATCCCACAATTCTTGTACAGCCTTTTAGGGAAAACATATGAATTGTAACACACTGCTTAGGCTGATCCTTCAAATTTGGGATATCTGACAGCTGCAATAAAATGTCTGCTGTGGTGTCAGTGATTAATTCACAGTTCCAGAGTATGGGACTTAGATAGGCAGGTGTTTGAATTCAGTGTTTTCCTAGTAGGAGAATGTCAGAAAATAGTAATGGGATAACTGGCTTGATCTGATGTGTACAATTAAACATAATGTTAGAAAATACACAGAAGGATCCTTCTGTGTATTTTCTGTGTTTTGTGACTTCTTAAGTGGACCCACATTCTGGTTTTGGTTGGTGGTTGTTGGTTTTTGCTTTAAACATAATGTTAGCAATTACACAGGGTTCCCCCAAGTGTTGTTCTCTCTTTCAGGGAAAACATATCCATTTCAACACACTGCTCAGGTTATCCATTCAAATGTGTGCTTTCTAACAGTTGTGATATGACTTTTTCTGTGGCATCAGTGGTTAATGCACAGCCCTAGAAAACGTGGACTTAGGTAGGTGTTTGAATCTGGCAATGTGTAACTACTGTGAGTGTATAAGAGAATAGTGACAGTCGGGCCTGGCTTATGCAACATGTTGTGTGGATTATTCAGCCTAGTTGTAACAAATGCAATGCTAAAATATCTTGATCACTCAAACTCAGTTTTAAAGATGCCATATCCATTCCAACACACTGTTCAGGTTGTCCCTTCAAATGTGTGGTCTGACAGCTGTAATCTGTCTTTTTCTGTGGCATAAGTGGTTAAAGTACATCTCTAGAGAATGTGAACTTAGATTAAGCCGCTGTTTAAATCTGGCAATGTGTAACTAAGCCGCTGTTTAAATCTGGCAATGTGTAACTACCATGAGAGTGTAAAAGAACAGTGTTGGGTAATGCTGGTACTTAACAGCTATGATAGGGATAAGTCAATCTAGTGATAATAGTTATGTGGCTAAAGTATTTTGATCCCTCTAACCCCTTTTAGGGAAAACATCAATTCAAACATGCTGCTCAAGTTATCCCTTTTAGTGATAACTGTGATACAACGTCTTCTGTGGGATCAACAGTTAATGCACTGTTCTGCAGAAAATAAATTTAGATAGACAAGTGTTCAAATCTGGCAATGTATAACTACTGTGGTTACATAAAATAATAGTTACTGGCTGGAGTGGCTTATCCAGTAGTTCATATGTGAACAAAACAATGTAGTGGACTCGTGTACTTTGGAAGAGAGAAAAAAAACAAGTTTTGCACTCCCGTTTAGTGAAACCTTATGCATTTCAACACAATGTTCAAGTTAATCATTCAAGTGTGTTTTCTAACAGCTGTGATATGACTTTTTCTGTGACAATAGAGGTTAATGCACAGTTCTACAGGATGAGGACTTAGGAAAGCAAGTGTCAGACTCTGAGTATTTTAAGTCAATACTAGCATACATGAGTCTGTTACTTAAGAGTTGTGACATGGAGCATACAACTTAGGGGTAACATAACTACTGGGTAAGAATTTTAATTTTCTGAATTTTTCCCCTTTTAAATGAACCCTTTTAGTGAAACCTTATGCATTTCAACACAATGTTCATGTTAATCATTCAAGTGTGTTTTCTAACAGCTGTGATATGACTTTTTCTGTGACAATAGAGGTTAATGCACAGTTCTACAGGATGAGGACTTAGGAAAGCAAGTGTCAGACTCTGAGTATTTTAAGTCAATACTAGCATACATGAGTCTGTTACTTAAGAGTTGTGACATGGAGCATACAACTTAGGGGTAACATAACTACTGGGTAAGAATTTTAATTTTCTGAATTTTTCCCCTTTTAAATGAACCCATATGCATTCAAACATCCTGTTCAAGATATCCCTTCTAATGTTTGCTTTTTAACCACTATGGTAGGAATTCTTCTGTGGTGTCAACAGTCAGTGCACAAACTAGAGACTATAGCATTTGGTAGTATGAGTTTGAGTCCAGCAGAATGTAAGTAGTGTGAAATATTATCAAAAACAGGCAAGACCATCTTACTACTCAGCTGTCAGGTACATACAGTTCCACTGTGTACTAACATTTACATGTGGAGAAGGTTGTGATCCCCCAATTATTGTATTATGTTTTGAGGGGAGCGATATGCACTTCAACACCCTGCTCAAATTGACTCTTCAACTGTGTTTTTTCCAACATTTATGCTATAACTTACTCTGTGGCTTTATCTGCTAGTGTACAGGTGTAGAGACTGTATGAGTTACAAAGACGGGTGCTCAATTCTGCAGTGTCTACCTCCTAAGGGTGTGTATCAAACCAACTGTTAACAGTAAGGAAGGCTTACTTAGTAAATATGATTGTGTACATCTTCTACTGAGGGGTGACCTTTACATTGGGGGAAGGTTTTCATTTCGTTTGAGTTGTACTGCCTTTTGACATTCCAACACACTGCTCAAGTTATTCTTTGGTGGCCTTTCTGATAGTTGTGATATGAGTTCTTGAGTGACATCAATATTTACTGTATAGTTGGACAGAATGATAGAGTGAACCAGCAGATGCTCAAATCAAGTAGTGTATAACTTGTATTATTATGCTCAAAATCAAGTTGTAACAAACAAAAATAACTTACTCAACAGCTGTTGATGTGCACAATGCTGCATAGTGGTAACACTGTATTAAGTGCAGCATTTTGATTCCCCAGGTGACATACTCCCTTTTAAAGTTATCAGTGTACATTCAAATACACTGTTCAAGTTATCCCTTCAAATGTGTTTCTTCTTACAACTGTGTTATGGCTTCTTCTGTGGTGTCAGCAGCAACTTCACACATCTGCAGATTGTTTGACTTAAATGAGCACTTGTTCATATTCAGTATTGTCTACCTGTATGAGTGTGCAAAAACAGAATACAATGCTGGTATGCTTAAATGCCTTACTACAGATATGCTGTCAGATTTTTTTTTTTTTTTTATGGCAGATTATCTTGATGCCCCAATTGCTGTGCTTCCTTGTGAGTATACCCAGTTTAATGATGTTTGTTGTGCATTTCACTTTAAGTGACTGTTATTACAAAACACCATAAGTATTGAATGTTTAAAATCAGTTATTTGTCATCTTGTGGCAAAACCTGCTGAAATTTTGCCTTGGTCGCATGGCTGTTCATGCAATGGTGGTTAAAGATGATACCCACAGAACACCAATAGTGTTATACACCTGTGTGAAAAAAAAAATTATGTCAACTCGAGCAGTTTCCATAGTTCAGTGTCAACCTGATGTGACATTACAAAACTGTGTAAGGTATGTTGAGTGTTGTGATCCAGCTATTTCTGTTGTTTTTTGCATAGTACCAATTTCAGTAGTCATTTTCCAAAAATGTTTCACAAATATTTCAGATGAATTCTTTCTCAATATTGTTTGGCAATATGAGCTCATACACATGTAATGGGATGTACACATAAGTAGCGACACTTACAAGTGCCATTTAATATATACTGAAGTACTGTATGAAGCAATTATTGCTACACAATAATGAATTAATGCACATGTGGTGCGATTACTTATCCTTTGTTGTCACACTTTCATATCTGTTCTTTTTCTCACATATAATCATGCCCATATTCATTCAAAGATATAACATTTGCTGTTAAACTTCATCCATATGAGTGTTTTATGGATAGAGTTCCATCACAGTACATGACATGGCCCACATCTCCCTTGAGCACACATCTTGGATGCTATAATTTCAGCTTATGTCTCATAAAAAGTTATTTTCTGTTCCAAAAAAATCTTTCTGTAGCATATCTTTGAGTTTTGCAGTCTATAATGATTTGGATGTGTTCTGCATCTCACTTCCTGCCCTTCAAAACAGGTATGCTGCTGCCACAATTGTTATTGTATCCACTTTCAGTACTTGAAGGAAAAGTATGTACTTTTTGCATGTGTCCACACATTTATGTATTTGTTTTTCTAGTATTCTTGAACATGGATTTTGATGTGCACAAGTGTAGTTCAAAACTTTTATTATTTGCATGTATTTTCCAAAAACACATTTTTCTCCTGAACATCTAAATGAAAGTTTGTTAATATAAATGACCATGCCAACAATGCTACACATGTCCAGGAAGTTATTCATTGTGATGCAGAACAATATAAAAATCCATCATGAAGTTATTGACAGCTTCCTTTGTTTAAGCATTCCTGATTTAGCTATCTGCTGTTGTGCCATGCATGCACTCTCACTTCTGGATCTCAGATTTTGGTATAAACTCCTTTGTTACATCATGCGCACACCTAGGTTGAGCACTTCCTTACCTCAATGGGTCAGCGAGCCTGTGTTGTGGGCTCATGCTGATGCTGCTAATTGTCTTGTGTACCTTGGCTTCCTGCATATTTGATTAGCAATTCTGTTTTTCATGTAAATGCAGCTAATCAAATTAGCTTCTGTATGGTGTGTACACATCATTAATGAATCCCAAGGCAAGTGGTGCTGCATTGTCTTGGGTAATGTACTTCATAATTATATAACAGTAGAATAGTTAAATGATTGAAGTGAGTTAAGATAGTGAGAAAAAATAACCCAGATGTAGTCACTTGTAAAAAATGTCTTATACCTTAGCTTACAAAATGTGATTTTGTTCAAAATAGCCAAGGCTAAGAACTGCTGCAATTCATTACAAATGCTTGTCTTTCTATTTAATGTGCTGCTAGAGTCCAATCCACTTATTTACCAAACATGCAGAGCTGTTGCATATTTTAGATATGGTAGTGCTATTAGAATGCATATAGTTATATAGACAATTGTCTTTTTTGTAGTTTGGTGAACTGTTATCCTATTCTATTGATTATAGCTTATCTGAGCAGCATTTGCATGATTTTCTTTGATTATACAATTTCAAAATGATATTGATTTATGTTGTGGAAGACAGTGGTACACTGCTGTGTGCTTTCTACTTTACCAGACTATTTTGCAGTCATAAAGTTGATATCTATAATTAATGGGATATGGAAGACCAGACTATTTTGTAATCATAAAGTTGATATCTATAATTAATGGGATATGGAAGATCATGCCTTCCCCCCATATGTGGGATGCATGCTACCTTTCCCACCCAAAAAAACACATTTTTAATATTTGTAAGCATTTTTGCATTGCAGGCCTTGGTATAAAAAGCCTATGAAGTATAACTCATTCTAGGAAGATTCAACTGAAAATCGGAAAACCTTTGTGAACAAGGATCTCCGCCATTTCCTCCGAACTAGATCTGAAACTATATTTGGAAAAATGCATTAATGAAGTATTACCATGTCAAAACATATATTGAGAACCATTATCAGAAAAAATAAGGCAGAGGTTTACAGTTCACAATTCTCTTAATATGTAAGACATTTTTAAACAGTAATTTTGGAACATATACAATGTGTTGTTCTACTTATTTGAGTTCTCTTTTTTTAGCAAAACTAGCATTATTGCCATTCAGACAAAAGAATTTGAATACCGCATTCTGTTGTAATTTACTGATCTGGGCTTTTGCTCTTGATGCACTAGATTTATTTGTCTCTTGAGTTGCTTATTTTAAACTATTTAATAATATAACACACTGGTTGCCATCCATATTTCTTTTCCATGATGTTATGACCGAATCACCTATTTTACACAATTGAGTGGCAAGTCATGACATGATGTGCAGTCTGTGATCCATGGTCTTCTACCTAGTGGATACCGCACACCTCAGTTGATGCTGGCACCACTTAGAGTCTGTGTGCTACCCACAACTCCATTATTGGATGAGACTGAAATGGAAACACTCAGCATGTTTTCTGTAGGTGGGAGGAACTCCACAAAGACAAGGAAAATATGAAAACTCCATGCAAGCAATGGCTGGAGGTCAGAACTGAACCTTGTACCTTGTGCATGGGAGAAGGCCTTAACCATTATGCAGACTGTTTGAGAAGACGCTTGATATGAGAAAAGAGTCCAAATGAGCATACACAGACTTGGAAAAAGCATATCCCAAGTTCCAAGGAAAGCAGATTTGGGCAGTACTGCAGTGGTTTTAAGTCCCAGAGACACTGGTGCAATTAGTGTAGGCTATGTGCAAGGACCCATTGACTCAAGTGCAAACAATGTTTGGGCTCAAAGAGGAGTTCCAAGTATGAGTGGGTGTGTATCAAAATTAAGCTTTCAGTTCACTGCTGTTCATACTGGTAATGGACTACATTAACAAAGTGGTCAGAGGGGATAGGTCATCAAAGTTGCTGTTTACAGATGATCTGGCTTTACGGGCAGAATCTGAGCAAGAACTTTAGAAAAGGATAGGGGAATAGAATGCAAAATTGAAGGAACGTGGAATGAAACTGAGTACAGATAAGACAGTTCTAATGGCTGAAATGCCAAAATCAGAAGAAGCAGAAAACTAAGATAGAAGGGAAATAGTAGAACAGGTCAACAGCATCAAATATATGAGAGAATGACTGAAAAGAAGGGAAACCTGGATGAAGAAGTCAAAGCTAGAATCAGAAGGGCTGCAGTCAACTGGCACATAGTGTCAGGTGTAGTGTATGACAGAAAAATGCCAAATAAGCTGAAAAGTAAAGTGTACAAAATAGTGATGTAACCAGTATTAATGCATGGTACAGAAACCTGGGTAGTAAAGGCAGAGCAGTTGAAAAAGCAAGAGGTGATGGACATGAAGTGCCTGTGATGAATGTCAGGATGCACACTTTGGGACAGACAAAGAAATAAGGATACCAGAACCGAAGCCAAATTAGCTCCAATTGCAGAAAATGTAAAAGAGAACAGATTACAGTGATTCAGGTGCATGTGCAGAAAAAAACAGAAGACAATCTGGTGAAGAAGATGTGGGTCAGACAGGAAGAAGGAAAAAGGAGATGAGGGCATCCAGTAAAGAGTTGGATGGATTGTGTGAAAAAAGTCCTGCTGCAGTCAGACATGACTGTCCTAGAATATAGAGAAGAGGCATGGAATTGAAAGAGATGGCAACAGTTGACACAACACATCAGCACTCCATAGAACATGGGAATGATGATGATGATGATGATGATGCTGTTATGGCTGTTGCACATTTATACTGAGATAGATGGGTTCAATGAGCGGGTTCTTTTCTCCTTGGCAGTGATTGTGATTCTGGATAGATTCCCTTTGAATAATAGGTAGATATGGTTTTCATTTTGTTGTCCCAATAACTTGTAAACACCTTTTCACCCTTTCTGAATAGAATTAGCAGCAGTGGTGAGTGGAAATGTAAAAGCTAGTTATTCTAGGCTCTTTTGCATCAGTCAATTTTGGATGTGCAGAGTATTCCTACAAAATCCCAATCTTTGTTGTTCAACATGTATTGTAAGTCCTTGTTTATTTAATGAAATTTTATGAACATGTAATGATAATTCCTGTTTATTTAACTAATACTGCTTAGGTAGCATTACCACAGATTAATATGGTTACTACAGTTGTTAGAAAAGACAATAATTATTGACCAGACCCAATGGTCCATATCTTCTATTCATTTTGCCAAGAGGATAGAAAGAATTGTAACATAAGTAGGCCTCATAAATAAAAATGCATACCAATTTGGCCTATGTTCATAAACTATTTTCCAGTTATGCACAGGCAGCTTTATTTGTACAAAGCTGACTTTAACTAACTGAATACATTTTCCTAGCAGACTGCCAAGTCAGTCAGGCAGCTTTACTTGTACAAAGCTGACTTTAACTAACTGAATACATTTTCCTAGCTTTTTATTTCTTTGCTGCTCTTCTTCTTCCTTCTTTTTTTCCTTCTGTCCTTTCAGATGCATTACAGATTGTTTTGCAACTACGACACAGTGTACTTGGAGGCATCCTTTCCCTCACATTTCCTGATCCTTTACTTGTTCCATACCCTTTAGTGGAGAGGATAATTGCACACATGCAATAATTTAAGTAACACATGCCAATTTCATCCCTTGCCTCAGCATGCCGATGTTTCTTAATTCAAGAGACTACTGATGGGGCAGCTGACATGGCGGTAGTCCAAATACATAGGGAAAACATAAGAACATGTTCAGTATCAGGGTGATCTTTTTATTCATCAACAATGTTTAAGCCATGCAATGATTTAAGTGGATGGAATATTCTTTATTTTATTCTTCCTGCCCTCTTGCAAAAACTTGATGGTAAGGACCAGTTGTTACAGTTCTATCCACTATATCACCAGCTGCTGATACAAAATAGACTATGATCACCATGCGTCACACATTTGCTATAGAGAAGAGATAGTTTGTCCAAAGCCATTGATTATCCATTTTCCACTGACTCACTACAGACGTCCAAAGCATGACTGGGTGCAATAGATCCCTTCCTCTCATCCCTTTGGGTGAAGTAAATGAACAAGCTTAATTATTATGACCTATCTGCTTCAATTTACAATTTAGCATTCTTTCTTATACACACTAGCGTATCCAAATATGATTTTGGAAGTCAGATTTTAGAAGTCAATATTACTATACATGTTAAGTTACTGGAAATTTTCAAATATTTGTGAATAAGTGTGTTTACTACGGCAGATGAACTTACCACTTACATTTTTCATTAAAGAGCTAGAAAATGTATGAAACGGCAAACGCTTGCAAGTAAATCGGCTGGTAATGAAATATTGAAAATCCCAGACAGATATTTTTGAAGTTAAACTGTATGTTGCAGGTTTAGTGTTAGCGTACTTGGATCTGATCTCATGTGCATACCTGGAGTCAACCACAATGTGTTTTTATATCTTTGGACTACAATTCCGGTGTTGATTTGATTTAAAATTGATTTTTGATATGCTGTGTTCTCTTTTATCTTTTAATTATTTATGACATCTCAGGTATGATATTCAAGCACAATTAATTGTTGTTGTTCACTTGATACCATCCAAACAGATAACTTAAAATGATTAAAACAAGAATGGAATAACTGCAGGCATATTACTTAAATGATAAGCAGCCAACCTATAAACACAAGAAGCAAGAAAGGGATTGACATATAATTAAAGTAAAGCTCAGTAAACAAGTTGCCTTTATCTTGTAGTAAACATATTTTGCAAGTTTTCTCCTGGGCCTCAAGTGCATTCACTTCTAGCACTAATTGGATTAATAGTACTGCCAGAATGGCCATTCATCTACTTAGATAAGGAGTGATAAATTAAACAAAGCATAATGAACACAAAACAATAGTCCTGATGAATGTTAATTATTAATGCATAGGTGATAAATAAGAAAGCAGAAATACAACTCTAACATGCAAAGTTTCTTAATGGCATTTCTGGATGGTATGCCAGAAAATACATTTACAGATTTATCTGTCCATGTACTAGATATCACAAGCACTCATGATGTTATTTGCAAGTTATGCAAAAAAAAAAAAAAAAAAACTACAACTTGCAGTATGCTAAATATCACAATAAGACTGCAGTTATATTATTAACTGCAAACCTTTTTACCATAAACAGCACAGCAGTCCACAAAATAGCACAATTTTCAGACCTAAAATCACCCATTTAAAAAATAAAATTATATTCACTAATTAAGCTGACATTTCATTTTGATGAAACTATCTGATCAGACAGATCAGACAAAAGTGAAAAACACAGTTTCTACCTTACTGAATTGTATTTAGTTAAGTGTACATAGTAACTACGGCTTACAGCATATAAGACAAGCAGCTATTAGCAATACAGCCCGCTACACTACCCTTTATTTTCATTGTAGTGCATGGAATGCTGTGATTATGCTCCGAGATCAGCACAGAGACAACCTTGTCAAGCACTGTTCTGACATAAGAAAGTTGCTTAACACAGAGGACTATAATTGGTCACAGATCATAATTTGCTTATTATATGTTTGTGGCATGCATGTTAAGAAATTCACCTCTTGAGTGAAACAAGGAATTATGATTGGGTTGCCAATAACAACAGTTTGTTAATATGTTCTTGAAATGGATCTGATAAATTTGCCTCATAATGTTAAATTTTAACTTGTTAATACAGTTTGATTACTTTTATATAAATGTAAATGTGCCTATGTCACAGGTGATAATTTAATGAAGGTGTTTAAAAAAATGATGAGTTCTCAAACTGAATTTAATATGTTTCTCATACACATTAACAAACTGGTTATACCCAGCAACCCAATTATAAACTTCTATATGACTTTACAACATCAGGTAACAGCAAATCAGAGAAGCAGATGTGCAATAAAATTTGGCTTTCAAGGTAAATCTTGGCTTGCATGTTCAGAACACATAATTAAAAGTTATGACTGGAGGTCGGATCATAATACTTTGTAGTGCACAAAGCTTTTTATGCTCCATGGAATACTAGTTGCAGAAAAGAAAAAAAATGCCAAGTGTTTTATAAACTTTCAAAGTTGTAAAGCACTGAGCGAGTGCTGTTAGAAAGATGGTGCAACACAGTCTGGTATGTTTACACTCACCTTGTCATTACTATCAATGTCCAGATTTGTGCAGAATGCCCAGGTTTTTGCCTCATATGTTTGGCTGCTCCTCATAAAATCTGTTTTTTTGGACATATTACTGAGGACTGAATTCATGAAAAAAATACCAGTGGCCAGCACAGAGTACACCAACCACTAATATATGATAATTAAGACATGAATACTTTATTCAGACCGGTTTCGGCTAACCAGCCTTCTTCAGTGAAAAAGCATTTTTGAAAATATTCCTTTACATTTCAATATATACACTCCCACAACCAATAACAAACGTGGTCCAACCCAAATAATACAAATGAATTAAATATTAATGAGACAACATTATGAATCAAAAAATGGTATAAATATAAATATAAGAATTACACAAAATTCCAAAAAAATATTTATATACAAAGGTTTATAAACATACTGTATATAAATATAATATATATAATGAATATATAAAATGTTCAATTTTCTTACAGATGTGGGAGGACTTTAGGTGCGCATTTCTCACACTTTAAACATAAAGAGAGTGGAGGAGCGGTGTACAAACAACTGACAATGTTGGGGGATCAGTTATTGGGAATGTTTCCTTGTGGACATTGTGGGTAATGTCAATTCGTGAGCAAACTTAAACAATTTACCAGTGCTAATACCAGTCAGGTGTATGATTTAAAGGTGTTTGGTAATTGTGCTAGCAGCTGGATTATATATCTGGCCACATGTAAATGTTTTGCCTTTTATGTGGGCCAAACGTCCCGATCATTGAGAATACGGATGTCAGAACATAGAAGTGATGTCCATAACAAAAGGGAGATGAATGCCCTATACAGACATACCGTCAAACATCCTAGTGCCAAATTTAGATTCATGGTAATAGACAGAATCATTGGTGATAGGAGCAATCAGCAAGGTTGGCATGCCATTTTAAATCACAAAGAGAAATATTGGGAGCATAATTTTCTCCTAGACTTAAGGACCATTTATGATGTATACCACAGATCATTGCTTTTTTATATATTCATTATATATATTATATTTTTATACAGTATGTTTATAAACCTTTGTATATAAATATTTTTTTAGTTTGTTTGTGTCTTTCGGCTTTTCCCAGTTAGGGGTCGCCACAGCAGAACTCCGGTCCGCTAATGATTGTCAGTAGATTTTTATATGCTGGCTAGCCGGGCCTAATGCACAACCTTCAGTGAAGGAACACCCATTCACACATGTCGACACACAGAAGACGCTCTAACTGAGAATCGAACGGGCAACGTCTAACTGTGAGGCAACAACGCTACCGCAGCACCACCACCGCAGTATTTTGTGTAATTCTTATATTTATCATTTATACCATTTTTTTATTCATAATGTTGTCTCATTAATATTTAATTAATTTGTATTATTTGGGTTGGACCACGTTTGTTATTGGTTGTGGGAGTGTATATATTGAAATGTAAAGGAATATTTTCAAAAATGCTTTTTCACTGAAGAAGGCTGGTTAGCCGAAACCGGTCTGAATAAAGTATTCATGTCTTAATTATCATATATTAGTGCTTGGTGTACTCTATGCTGGCCACTGGTGTTTTTACTGTGTATAGTTTGGCCGTGCATTCTCCGTACATGCAGAGCGTCGGGTTTTTTCATGAAAAAAATGTCATACATTTGAGTTTCACATTTTGCATCCTTCAGAAAATGCAGGCAAATAGATGTCCTATTATTCTAGCAACTTTCTAAGTTTATAATAGGAAGTCAGCCACATGTTACCAGTATGGACAGCAGGTGGAAACAAATCTTTCCCTGTTATTTCTGATCAGTACTAGCAGATTTGAGTGGCTAGTATGAGAATCAATCTTAACACGTTAAGCAGGGGTGCATAACATTTGTTAAGGTTGGGTCTAGTGCTATAGTAGTACTTAACTGTATTTTTACAGATATCAGAGCTTAATCACACACTCCATGCATAACAAACTGATTAATAGAGTTTGTTAAGCAGCTTTCAGTGCTGTTATGGTCTAGTCTCATGCAATGGCATTAACAGTAACCACTTCAGAACAGCATCTACTGTATTATTTACAGCTTTAAAAGCTGTAATACACATTACATGGTCTCTCTCTCTCTCTCTCTCACACACACACACATGCACACACACGCACACACACACACACACACACACACACACACACACACACACACACACACACACACACACACACACACACACACACACACACACACACACAGTATTACAGAGTGAAGTGGCTAACAGCTTTAAAGTTATTCATACATCAAAGAGGCACATTGCTTCTGCCACTATCTGTGTGGTAGCACTAAGTGCTCTTCAGCATTCACTGTTGAGTCACACTCCATGGTCCTACCCTTTTATTCTCTGTAAATAGTACTGTATTGGGGATGTTAAAGCTCCATGCACTGCAAGGAATTATGATTGGGTTACGAGTCATGACAATTTATAAATATGTTCTTGAAATGAAACAGATAAAATTAACTCAAGAATGATAAGCTCTTAAAGTGAATTTCTTTAATATGTTTCTCATACACATTAACACATTGGGTATGCTCACCAAACTGATTATAACATCCTTTATGATGAGGTAACATTAGTTAACAGAAAATCAGAAAAGCAGATGTGTAATGAAATTTGCAAATTTGAGAAATTTGCTTCCTGGCATTCAGTCATATTTGGTTTGTGGGTAACATTTTATATTTACTTTCTGCCTGAAAATTATTACCACACCCACTAAAACATAACAGAATGCCATTAACATAAAGAAATAATGGCCAAATGAGTATGATAGTTTTGAGCTAGGGCTTATTCAATAAACTATGGATGCTCATAGACAGGGTTAATAAATCCAGCTGCAACTACAGAATAAAGGGCATCTAATTCAGATCAGTTTAATTTATTTTATTATATTAGAAAAAGAATATAGTACAATGATACAAGACAAATATTTCATTGTTGATCTATGGTTAAGTTTTTTGCAATACTGAAAACAGATGAATACATAAGTAACTTGTAAAGGCAGAGGTGATAAACACTTAATTAGATGAGCACAGCTGCTAATGAGTCATACATGGAAGGCATTAGCTAGCTGCAGTTTTTACACTCTCTCTTGTACTGCTAGGTGTGTGCATGCAATTGTGTAGGTCTTAGCACCATGCTTACCTGCCCAGTAGGAGCAGTCATAGAATCCCCCTGCTACAATAACTTATGCCACTGTTTCATGGTCACTGTAATGTATCATGCATTTTTAAGCACTTCTTTATCCATGAACATGGGATACTATCAAATGATTTTTTGTAGTTAATCTATGCCATACAATTCTTCCCCTTTTTATAGTTCTCCACTATGACTTTATTTAACAACAAATGATCCTTTGTTCCATATGCCTTTTTTTTGCCCTTTTGTTCTACTCTCTCTGTCAGCATTGATTCCCATGTATAATTTATACGTCGTTGGAAGGCAAGTTATTGGTCTACAGTTTTCAGGGTAGCTTGCAGGTTCATTCTTAAGTAGGAGCTTTGTTTTTCCTCTTGTTAGCCAGGTTGGTGCCTGTTCAGGTGTGCATATAAATAGTTCTTACTCACAGCTAAATCTTTGTGCAAAGATGTTAATACTTTTAACCAGAAGTTAGGTACTGTATCTGAGCCTGGGGGTTTCCAATTGGAGGCTTTTCTTAACTTTGTTTCAATCTCTCTAGCTGTCACTTCATCCAATTTCATATCCTGTACCTTTAAACTTCTTATTATTTCTTTTACTTCTTCTATCCATTTAGCATCTTTGTTATGTTCCACAGGATCTTCATAAATACTTCTCCAAAATATATCTATTTCTTATTTTTGTTGGTGGTCTTTCAGTTCCTTTTACCTTGTTTCCCATTTCTCTGTAAAACTGTTTTGGGTCATCAATAAATTGCTTATTTTGTATTTTCTCTTTATATTTATTTCCGTAGTTTCTAAGTTTTTCTGCCTGTACTGATATTTTTAGCTTATTTGTGATAGTCCATGATAGATCCTGGTCTGTTCTAATACTGTGCATTGCTTTTATTACATCTATCTTTCTAAGTATTTTTGTTGATCTGTTCCCTCTTCTATATTCTTTTAAAGGTGACACTTCTTGTCTTAATTGCTTTATAGTATTCGCTCTTCAGTACTTCCATGATGATATTCAATTTATCCCCTTCCTTTCCCTCACTATCCTGTGTTCTTGTGGTAGAATGTTATCAGTTATTAATTTAACTGCACAGTAGTATATCCTGTTTACTTCTGTTATATCACATGTATTTCTATGGACAGTCTTCTGTTATATCACATGTATTTCTATGGACAGTCATAATTACTGTGTTCATTTGTTTTATCAAACTTCTGATGTTTTGTGTTGTATTGACCTTCTGCAGTCTATTTCTTTCATTGATCTTAATATATCTATTTATCTCTATTAAATCAATCAACTCTTCTCTTAGCTCATTTTCTTCTAAACTGTGGGCACATTTTTTTTAATTTTCCATTTCCTGCAGGCTTTCTATATAAAGTTCTATAGCATCTTCCTGTGGCACATTATCTTCCATTTCATCCTGTGCCATCTGTTGCTCTGTCATATAGGACTTCACTGGCCTATCACTCCTCAACATTTTCTGTGTCATTTTCCACAGTTTCCTGTTCCTTTCCTTGCTGTCAAGTTTCAAGTGAATGTTTATACTGGCTTCCTGTGGAAGGCTCCAAAATATCTTCATATGGCATCTGACCAATTGTTTCTTGTTCCACTGCTTTCCCCTCAATTTGGATATCTATTGCTCTATCCTGTTGTGATGCTTTCTAAATTATAGGCTCATAGGTTCATAGATAGGTACTAGGCTATCTGCCCGAAGGCATTTATAAACCTAGCCAGAATGTGTTGGCTTTCGCCACCCTCTTAGATTAGTTCCCTGTGCCTCTGTCCAGCAAAGCCACTGAAGTGATCCCCGGGGTAAACTTTCTGCTTCCCATCCACTCGTCAAGGTTTCTCTTGAAGAGTGCTAGCAAGGAGCTCTGCCTAATGTAGATTGGAATCTTGTTCCAAAGCATGGGAAGTCTCTGAGACAGGAATCTATCCTTCCAGCACGTCCTATTTATTGTTGTGGTGAGGTTTAGATCCCTAGAGCGTGTTGCTCAAGGGGATAAGGTTGTCTTTAGGTGGAGCATGTCCATCAATTCTGGGTTGAAAATGGCCTTGTATGTCAGGCAGAGATCACCTCTGAGCAGGTAGTATGCAACTGAGTACAGCTGGAGTTTCTTCAGTCGAGCTGCATAGGGCATCTGTTTGAGGCCAGTGATCCTCTTGGTGAGGTACTTCTGTGGTCTTTCCAGCTGTTGCAGGTGTCTTGTAAGGTACATCCCAAATGGGGCGTTGTACTCTATGATGGGTCTGATAAGTGATGAGTAGAGGGGCACAATGACCTCTTTTGATCTGGATGCAAACCCTTTTGTGATTAGGTGGGCCACATAGAAGGATTTTCTAACCACTTTGGCAGTGTGATTATCAAAGGAGAGATTACTATCTACTTGGGTCCCCAGATCCCTTATTACATTTTCCGTATTTAGGGGACTACCACCTATGTGGTAGTTTATAGGTACTTTGTTATTTCCAAAGGGAATAACTATGCACTTTTTGGCATTTAGCTTGAGGCCATGATTTTGACACCAGGTATCCGTCTCAGTAAGACCCTTTTGGAGGATGTCTGTATCAGCCAGTGAGTCAATTATAGCCCCCTGTTTGCAGTCATCTGCAAACTTGGTCAGCCATAGTCCTCCTGTGCTTGCCTGTAACACTGAGAAGTATATGCAGAACAGGAGGGATCCTAGGACTGAGGACTGAGCCCTGGGGATTGCCACTTGTAACTGGTTTAGAGTCAGACCTAGCACCTGCAACTTTCACCATGTGGGTTCTGTCCATGAGCTAACTGGCAACTCATCATGTGACATAGGGGTTTATGTTCAGGCTGGTGAGCTTGTCTATAATGCCAGAATGGGAAATGGAGTTGAAGGCCTTTGTGAGGTCTAGGTAGGCTGTGTGTACCACCTTTCCCTTATCTATAGCCTTGGTAACTGCCTCAAAGAAGTCCACCAGGTTTAGGAGGCATGATCTGCCCTTAACAAAGCTGAACTGGGTAGGGTCCAGTGTTTGGAGGTTCCCAATGTCTCTGTTAATGAGTTCCATGATGATGCACTCCATAGCCTTGTACACCAAGCTAGTCAGGCTTATAGGGCAATAGTTCCCGGGGTCTGTTGTGGCTCCACCTTTGTGGAGCAGAATAACCATTGCTGTGTACCACTCTATGGGTATGTAGCCTGTGGAGAGGTTGAGTTTGAATAGTGTGTTTAGGTGAGGGGTTAGTTCATTTTTGAGCTCATGTAGGATGCAGCCTGGGACACCATCCGGTCCCATTAATGCTGTGTTTTTGGCTTTGGAGAGGGCTATTTTAACCTGTGTGTCTGTGATTTCAGGGGCTCTACATTCTTCTGATATGGTTATGGGCCCTTTTGGGGGTGAGAGGGGGGTGAAGTTTGCACTGAACATGTCTGCCAGGATGTTGACAATATCAGTTGGTTCAGTGTATTTTGTGCTATTCTGCACTAACTCCGAGCAGATCTGAGCATTTCCACTTAGATTCTTGGCATAGCTAAAGAATAGGTTCATAGGTTCATAGGTAGGTACTAGGCTATCGACCCTAGGGCCCATACAAGCCTAGCCAAAAAATGTACCCTGGCTTTCGCCACCCAAGAGAATTATTTTCCTGTGCCCCTGTCGAGCAGAGCCACAGAAGTGATCCCCAGGGTGAATTTCCCATTTCCCATCCAATCATCAAGATTTTTCTTGAAGAGTGCTAATGAGCAGCACTGTTTGACATAGATAGGTAGTCTGTTCCAGAGTATGGGAAGTCTCTGGCCCATACAAGCCTAGCCAGAAAATGTACCCTGGCTGTCGCCACCCAAGAAAATTATTTTTCTGTGCCACTGTCGAGCAGAGCCACAGAAGTGCCTTGTGGTTATCGTTGGAGTCCTTGGCAAGTTTTCTTTCAAAGCTCACCTTGGACAATTTTATTTGAGATCATAGTTTCTTGCTGATACTGATCAGGGATGTCTTCCCTTCTTGGGATTTTACTCTTTTCTATACTAGTTTCCTCCTTCTATTGTATAGCTTGTTTATGACTGGAGTCCACCAGACTGGTTTCCTTTTCTTGGAGGAGTGAGTCTTGGTTTTGTTTTGGATAGCATGATCCATGCATTCTTGTAGGTGCATGTAGAATGCATTAGTAAAGGATTTTACAGCTTGGACAGCATTATCCTTTAGCATGGGGGCTTTGAAATTTTCCACCTTCATCTTAAGTAATGTGAAGTTTGCTTTTGAAAAGTTTTTCATGGTGGTTTCCTTGTCCGGGGATGTGGGTGGAATGTGGATATCCAAAGTGATTTGTTTATGGTCAGATCTAACCAGCGAGGGGTTGACCTCCAGTGTGGAACACCGGTCGCACATGCTGGTGATGACCAGGTCCAATATGTTGTCACCTCTGATGGGAGTGTTGACCAGTTGCTCCAGGGTGTTTGAGTTTATAAATTCTAGGAAATGGTGGGCAAGGGAGTTAGTACTTGAGTAGTTCTCCCAGTTAATGTTTGGGTAGTTGAAATCACCCAATATTAGGGTGTTTGGTAGGACCTTTATTTTACCCAGTGTTTCCAGAAATGCGGAATGGGGGTTCTGGGACATAGTGGGTGATCTGTAGCAAGCTACAATTTGAACTGCAGTTTTTCCCATTGTTAGTTGCACGTGGATAATCTCTGAAGCATTGTGCTGTGCCACTAACCTGAAGTTGTGGGTAACCTTGATGAATATGGATACTCCCTCGCCTTTTGTATTTTGGTCTGGGTTCTGTGGCCGAAGTGTATGGTATGAGTTGTAGCCTGGTAGTGCTGAGGTTCTCTCTGGAGCCTTAAACCAGGTTTCTGTTACTGCACATATATTGATTTTCTCCATACTGAGAAGTGCCTCGAGTGCATGCATTTTGAGGTTCAGACTTCTGGCATTGAGTAGTATTAACCTCAGATTTTTGTTACTTGTGCTATTTACGTTGGTGGGTTTGTCTTTTGAGCCTTGCCTAAAAAAGGCACTATGGGGGTGGCAAGAGCCTTGGCCAGTATTCCAAAGCCTAAGGGTGACAGCTGCAAGCCATCTCTAGCGAAGCAGCGTGGCTTGTCGAGCATGTCATCCCAGGCAGACATACACTGGATCCCCTTTGATTGACATCAGAAACTTAGCCAATTGTTGAAATTGATAATCTTTTCTTTATACCGTGGTATCATTCTTGGTGATGGCAGGATGCTACTCAGGGTCATGGTCATACCGGCCTGGGCTATGTGATCAGAGAGCTCTGTCATGTCTCTATTCATATAGTCCAGGGAGGTACGGCTCAGGTCATTCACACCAACATGGACAATGACAGAGTCATATTTGTACCTGTTCTGGAGTGACCTGAGTGCTTGTGTTATGTGGCGGATCCTGGCACCTGACAGGCAGCTGACAGTAACCTTCTCCTTATTCAGCCTAGTGAGTGGGACATCAGTGTGCCTAACTATAGAGTCACTTATTACTAGTATGTTGGGTATGTTATTTTACCTTAAGGGCTATGATTGTGTGGCACACTGGTTTTGTGAAGTATGTGTTTCATGGTTTGTGTTGGGGGGGTGGATGTTGCGTGGATGTCTGCTTTGGAGGGCTCTGTTGCTTTTGCAGATTTTTATTTAGAGCCTCCGAGTATGTTTTCGTGTATTTATGTGTGTTTTTTGTCAGTGCTGGTTTAATGGGTCTATGTGAGACTGGTGGTGTGATGCCAGTAGTTCCCTTCTCCTCTTGACTGTCTGATCCAGTCTTGGGTTGAGAGAGCTTAGCCTCCAGTTTGGCTGTATAATTGCATCTCTCGCATGTATTAGTGTTTGGTGGTAGGAGGAGAGGGTTTTCTGTGTACATGAGGCAGTTGTAACATTGCCTCAAAATGCCCAGATTCACCAGTTGGACTGGAAAGTACACCTGAAACTGCCCTTTGGACATGTCTGGATAGGTACAGTAAACTGTTTTACTGAATGGCTGGTAAGGTCGAATAGAGAGCCTTGTCCTTCTATAGTTCTAGGGTTTATAAATGCTTGCTATGAGTTTTGAGTGCTGGGCTGAGAAATGAATGGGTTGAGTGCTTAAGTTGAAAGTTTGTCTAGTTCCAAGGGAAAAAGTGAAGAGGAGACTTTGTGGAGCCGGGAATAGTTATACCCTAGCTAACCGGCACTGCCCGGTTAGATTTTCTACACTGAATCATTCATTTCACAGGTACTCCATAACCTTAGTTTCTATTTCTTTAACTTCTCCATTACTAATCTCCTTTTCTACTTTTCCTCTTTGTCTTCTTATTTTTTGTATTCCAGATTCCTTTGCCTGCATTTGTCTTCAAATATCTTTGGTGCTGCTCATTTTGTATTGGTTAGTTTTGCTTTCTCCTTTGCATACATATTACACCATATTAAATCTCTTTTTCTTTCCCATGTCCATATTTCTTCTTCAGATGTCTCCTGATCTTCCTGCTTCTCCTTACTTTGTGGTCTCGCTCCATCTTTTATTTTTATTTTTATTTATTTTACATTTGTTGACCGGGCTAGTCTAGCTGGACATATATCCGTTTACAGTAGAGGCCCGGGGAGAAAAGCTCCAGTACAGATAAAATTACAGTAATGTGTAACAATAAAAGAAAAAATTATAACAATAATAAAAAGATTTTTTCTACATAGATTTCTAAATGGTACAAGAGAGGAAAAGCAATAACATTTGAAAACTTGTCAGTCATCTACTACAAGAGAGGATAGCAAAAACATTTAAAAACGTATAAGTCATGTTCTACAAAAAACATAATAAGAAGTAAATACTAAGGATAAAATAATCTAAGGCATACCTTAAGATTCAACTCTCATCTCTAGAAGGCATCAGGTAGGGGCTTAGAGAGAGGACAAAAAAATTTAGTTGTATTGAGAA